>NC_089744.1:28285000-28322500 GCF_040412425.1 Macrobrachium rosenbergii | reverse complement strand
TTCAAGGATGAGACCCAAAGTCCCCAAGGATGGCCAGTCTCTTGAGGGCAGCCTTGAAGGGAAGGGTCCGACCCAGAGGCTGCTTCCTCGGAGGAAGGCAGGTATCCTGCCAGGCTGGGGAAGCAGGCCTGGAGAGGGTCCAAGAACTTCAAGGATGAGGCCCAAAGTCCTCCTAAGCTGGCCAGTCTCTTAAGGACAGCCTTGAAGGGAAGGGTCTGACCCAGAGGTTGCTTCCTCGGAGGAAGGCAGGTATCCTGCCAGGCTGGGGAAGCGGGCCTGGAGAGGGACCAAGAACTTCAAGGATGAGACCCAAAGTCCTCCAAGGCTGGCCAGTCTCTTGAGGGCAACCTTGAAGGGATGGGTCTGACCCAGAGGCTGCTTCCTCGGAGGAAGGCAGGTATCCTGTCAGGCTGGGGAAGCAGGCCTGGAGAGGGCCCAAGAACTTCAAGGATGAGGCCCAAAGTCCTCCTAGGCTGGCCAGTCTCTTGAGGGCAGCCTTGAAGGGAAGGGTCTGACCCAGAGGCTGCGTCCTCGGAGGAAGGCAGGTATCCTGCCAGGCTGGGGAAGCAGGCCTGGAGAGGGCCCAAGAACTTCAAGGATGAGGCCCAAAGTCCTCCAAGGATGGCCAGTCTCTTGAGGGCAGCCTTGAAGGGAAGGGTCCGACCCAGAGGCTGCTTCCTCGGAAGAAGGCAGGTATCCTGCCAGGCTGGGGAAGCAGGCCTGGAGAGGGCCCAAGAACTTCAAGGATGAGGCCCAAAGTCCTCCAAGGATGGCCAGTCTCTTAAGGGCAGCCTTGAAGGGAAGGGTCTGACCCAGAGGCTGCTTCCTCGGAGGAAGGCAGGTATCCTGCCAGGCTGGGGAAGCGGGCCTGGAGAGGACCCAAGAACTTCAAGGATGAGACCCAAAGTCCTCAAGGATGGCCAGTCTCTTGAGGGCAGCCTTGAAGGGAAGGGTCCGACCCAGAGGCTGCTTCCTCGGAGGAAGGCAGGTATCCTGCCAGGCTGGGGAAGCAGGCCTGGAGAGGGCCCAAGGACTTCAAGGATGAGGACCAAAGTCCTCCAAGGATGGCCAGTCTCTTAAGGGCAGCCTTGAAGGGAAGGGTCTGACCCAGAGGCTGCTTCCTCAGAGGAAGGCAGGTATCCTGCCAGGCTGGGGAAGCGGGCCTGGAGAGGGCCCAAGAACTTCAAGGATGAGACCCAAAGTCCCCCAGGATGGCCAGTCTCTTGAGGGCAGCCTTGAAGGGAAGGGTCCGACCCAGAGGCTGCTTCCTCGGAGGAAGGCAGGTATCCTGCCAGGCTGGGGGAAGCAGGCCTGGAGAGGGTCCAAGAACTTCAAGGATGAGGCCCAAAGTCCTCCTAAGCTGGCCAGTCTCTTAAGGACAGCCTTGAAGGGAAGGGTCTGACCCAGAGGTTGCTTCCTCGGAGGAAGGCAGGTATCCTGCCAGGCTGGGGAAGCGGGCCTGGAGAGGGACCAAGAACTTCAAGGATGAGACCCAAAGTCCTCCAAGGCTGGCCAGTCTCTTGAGGGCAACCTTGAAGGGATGGGTCTGACCCAGAGGCTGCTTCCTCGGAGGAAGGCAGGTATCCTGCCAGGCTGGGGAAGCAGGCCTGGAGAGGGCCCAAGAACTTCAAGGATGAGGCCCAAAGTCCTCCAAGGATGGCCAGTCTCTTAAGGGCAGCCTTGAGGTGAAGGGTCTGACCCAGAGGCTGCTTCCTCGGAGGAAGGCAGGTACCCTGCCAGGCTGGGGAAGCAGGCCTGGAGAGGGCCCAAGAACTTCAAGGATGAGACCCAAAGTCCTCCAAGGCTGGCCAGTCTCTTGAGGGCAGCCTTGAAGGGAAGGGTCCGACCCAGAGGCTGCTTCCTCGGAGGAAGGCAGGTATCCTGCCAGGCTGGGGAAGCAGGCCTGGAGAGGGCCCAAGAACTTCAAGGATGAGGCCCAAAGGCCTCCAAGACTGGCCAGTCTCTTAACCCTATCTGGTGCAAGTTGGGTCTGGGCAGACCCACCCTACGGGATTTTTTTCATTTTTAGATAATTTTATTTAATAATCGTTTTTAGTTGATTCTATGATTACCAAAATATGGGAAATTATTAATTATTTTCATTTTCATTAACTGAGAGTCCTTCCCTTGTATCTTCAGAAGTCAATCTCTACCGTGAACATTTTGTCGGAATAGACAAAATAAAATTTAGCCAGATTTTCCTTTGAATGTATAGTACAGAATCTCTCTAGACTCTCAGCACGGAATCTTTAATTTTTTGTGTTCATGTATCTTCCGTCTGATTCTCAGTAAAAATCTCCTTGTATAGATTCTCAGTTAAGAGTGTCCTTCTACGGACTCTCTTCTCTGGATTCTCAGTAGAGGATCTTTCAATTTTTTTAGTATTCATGTATCTTCCGTCTGATTCTCATTTAAGAATCTCCTTTTATAGATTCACTGGGAAAAAATCACTTTCTGTTCTCAGCCATATATCTCCCCTCAGATTCTCAGTAGAGTCTCAGTAGAGATTCTCAGTAGAGTCTCTGTAAACTGCCAACACCCGTGAACTAACTTTACAAGGCGGAGTTTCCTCTTCTTTCGAGAGAAGTTTCGGAAGCGGAAATTCTGAGATGAACTGCCATCTGGCGGTTAAAAGGGCCGACCTGAAGTCATCAGCCGTTCAAGTCAGAAAATGAAGTTGATCAAGGGATAATTATTGTAATTGAATTGCTTGATTGTGATTAATTGAAGATTCAACTTTTATGATTGCTAGTAAAAATGAGAATGCGCTAAAAAAGCAAGGTCTCTTGTAATTTTTTACTTCAGATATATCTGCATAGTTGGTTTACTTTTAAAAAGTCCTCATACCATGAAAATCCAGTAGATAGGTAGATTAAGCTCGTAAAAATAGACGATAGGTCCTAAATGAAATAAATATAAAAAAGGATGACTCGAGATTACCAGAGCATATCTCGTTTCCAAGTCAGACGTTCCAGCATTTCAAATTTTCTGTGACTTCAAATTGACACATGCAAACGTTCTGTGACTTCAGATTGACACATGAAAACGTTATGACTTCAAATTGACACATGGAAACGTTTTATGACTACAAATTGACACACGCAAACGTTCTATAACTTCAAACTGACACATTAAAAATTTTTATGGCTGTAAATTCAATTGACACATGCAAACGTTCTATGACTTCAAATTGACTCATGCAAACGTTCTATGACTTCAAACTGACACGTGAAAACGTTTTATGACTACAAATTGACACATGCAGACTTTCTATGACTTCAAATTGACACATGCAAACGTTCTATAACCTCAAACTGACACATGAAAAATTTTGTGACTAGAAATTAAATTGACACATGCAAATGTTCTTTGGCTTCAAAATGACACATGAAAACGTTCTATGACTTCAAATTGACACGTGCAAACGTTCTATAACTTCAAACTGGCACGTGAAAAATTTTGTGACTAAATTAAATTGACACATGCAAACGTTCTGTGACTTCAAACTGACACATGAAAACGTTTTTGACTACAAATTGACACATGCAAACGTTCTGTGACTTCAAATTGCCTCAAGCAAACGTTCTATGAGTTCAGATTGACGCATACAAACGTTCTATGACTTAGGATTTCACATGCAAACGTCCTCTCACTTCACGTTGACACTGCAACAACGTTTTGTTACTTTTCACAAGAGTGAGTAAAAGTTATATTAAATATGGTTTATAACCTCTATATAAATTTGTTATTCCCTTTACATTTCATGTGCAAATATATGATGAGGAGGGGAAACTCAAAGTTTAATTACTTTCAAGTAATATATGGGAATCATCAGTCTGTTGCTGACATAAGGAACGAAAGCTGCGTAAGTGAATAATTATCCTTGCTCAGTATAGCTGATTGGGGATTATTTGTTAAACACGAATTCTTTTTTTTACATTTTTTTAGTTTTTAATTCATTTTGCTCAGATATATGCCTGTTATATATATATATATATATATATATATATATATATATATATATATATATATATATATATATATATATATATATATATATATATATATGTGTGTGTGTGTGTGTGTTTTGTGCATAACAAAACGTATATATATATATATATATATATATATATATATATATATATATATATATATATATATATTTATATATATATATATATATATATGTATATGTATATATATAATATATATATGATTTAACGGCTAGGAAGATCGAAAATAACTCGACATAGGGTGAATGCCAGTGTTTGTAGAAGGATGAGCCTTCTAAATCGGTGCAAGAAGCGTTCAGTATCTGTGGAAAATTATTGCACACAGGGCTCACCCACAATTCTGCAGATAAAGTTATAGTGTGTTAGTGACCTTTGCGTGTATGTACTTGTGTGTGTGTTTTTTTCTGTAAGAATATCTTTAGTAATTGTGAATAATGGATTAATCGATCGTAATTATCGGGAGTCATTACTGCAGTGTGATAAATGGAAGAATTATTAGTGATCCAAAAACAGTGTTAGATTATATGTATTTCGAGAGCAATAGATATTTGTTTCAAATTAAAGCTTTAGTGAGAATAATGTTTAGAGTAACAGAATCGTATTTAGGATTTGTTAGTGGATATATTTCTATAGGACTGGCTTAACTAGCGGAAGTTTCTTGTAGTCATTTGCAATTAGGCAACGCACCTGTCTTCAAGAGTACAGGGGGTGTTTGGACTAAAACCGGATAATTTTGAGGAAGGTGTGGGACTATAGTAAGAAAAACAATAGAACAGAAGCTCTGAAATATCTGAGAGAATTGATGTTTGAGAAATGAGATGTGAAAAGACGGGAATTTTTACTCTGGCAGTAAACGAAGGAATCCAGTAGTCAGAAAGATTACTTGCAGAAAGCGTATGATTTTACTTGCAAAGGAAATTATTTTTTCCTTCATCGGGGTGCAGAATCATCATGAAAGATCTTTCCTTTGAATGGGGAATCTTTTTCTGTGACTAAATGATGTGCAGCTTCCTTTCTGGGCGTCAAGCAAGGGGTATGGGGAAAGAAAGGGTTGGCATGGTAGGAAGAAATATGGTTTAGTAGACAAGCATTCGCTAACGGAAGATGAAAGGAAGAGAAAATCTGGCGGTGCTATGACTGGCGTTATATGGAGATCTGGAGGTGGATAGGTGAAGGCAGAAGCAACGGAATTGATGGATGATTAATTTGAAGTTGTGGCGAAATCGGAGATATTATTTGCACGGCCGTGATAAGCATTTCTTCTTAAATTTTGAAGCAATCGCGATATAATCGCCGAATGCTCAGGTGTCAAGTAACCTACCATCTTTTTAATCTCACTGAAACCATTATGATATATATAAAAAAAGTCTTGTTTTGCTTTAAACTATACCTATAAAGTTTAGATCAAATATAATGCCACCTAACATATATGCGTCCATTCAAACAGACGCAAGGTTTCGCGAATTTGTAAAGCATAATTCAAAGCATTACTATGGCTAGATTTCGGTGAAGGAGGGAGGTAGGGCCTTATGCCGATCACCCTGCCATTAATCACACCGATAGTTCTCCCTTAACAGCTATTTCTGGTCCGGTCGTGTAGTGACCACAGCTATAACGACAAATTAAGGCTTAATTGAAATGACCGTTTGCACATTGGGACAAAGATTATATCAGGCGAGGTCGTTTTAGATATTCTCTCTAACGAACCAACCAACCGTTTATCTGTCGTTTTGTATGTTCATTTGTTGCCGTGGTGATTCGTACACGCTGATATTTTGCTTAACAGAAATACCCTCACGAGAAAACAGAACGTGACTTCACACAAAAATCGTAAGACATTCATAGTTACCGAAAGTTTTCCGTAACATAGCGTGGAATGTGTATAAAAGTTAGCCCTAAAGCCAAGCGCTGGGACCTATGAGGTCATTCCGCCCTGAAAGGAAAATTGCGAGTAAAAAGGTTTTAAAGGTGTAATAGGAGGAAAACTTTGCAGTTGCGCTATGATACAATTGTTAGGAGAGGGTGGACAGTAAGAGGGAAGAAATATAATATGAACGGAGATATAGTAATGTGAATGGAAGGGGTCGTAGCTAGGAGCCGAAGGGAAGCTGAAGAACCTTAAGTAATGCCTACAGCGCACCTTGTGGGGTGCACTGTTATGGCCCCCTAAGGGTCTATAACATACCGTAACGTAACAAGTGCGCCGAGAATTGAAACCAAGCGATAAATAGCCTTGCAGAAGCTGAATGTCATTCTTATCTACCGCAAAGGTAAAACCGCTGAAATATTCAGTCCTTCTGCTCCAGGAAACTGATGTATGTCAGTCATCTTGTGTGACTTTAAAAGATTCCGGAGTTTTAAATAGATGATGAATGGTGTGAAGAGTTTTGCTTCAGAGACAAATGTCATTTTATAGTTTGCGTTTTCGGACAGGGATCTCTGATGCTAAGCTAGTCTTTAAAATTTAAATTATGATATTTGACATTAGTATTTACCCTTTTTTTGAATTTCATAGCTCTTTTAATATTTCTGCGTAACTTTCATCAGACATCGTTGATATTGGATAGAAAACTATTTTTCTTATAATTTTTCTTTTTTGTTATTCAGAAATACTTTCATTGTGGCTTCTAGCTTACCAGTTCAAAGAATACATACGAGGAGGAGATATCATAAATGACACAAAACAATAATTGATATTTAAAGAGATTGTTCATTGACATGAAAGATATACGTACCGAAAAAATGGAGAATATTTCATGAATAATACCCCAAATAAAGCTTACCTCGGCATTTATCTTAAAATAACCGCCTGACAAACTCGCCACTTGCGAAGCCGAGGAGATTCCTGACATGACTTTTGGATTTCGGTGATATTTTAGCTTTTGCGGCTTCAGGACAGAACAATTTAAAGCCTCGTTTCAAAGACGTCCTTTAATCTCTAAAAACACAAGCTTCAGGCTGCATTAACTCCTCTGCAGGTGGACGTAAAGACAAAAATGCAGATACAAAAGGATTACAAAGAAAAATGAGAGTAAAACTAGATATAAAGATAAGCATCAACGATTTCTATGCCATTGACTTATTTTTGTGTTTCGTCTTAGTTCTGCTTTTCTTTGCACTTTTTTTTTTTTGTCTTCGCTTTCTTGTATTCACGTTCCCCTGAAGAGGAGCCTTTCGAAACTCTTGTGTTTTTAGAGATTAATGGATGTCTTTGAAACGGATTTTTTAGTTGTAATTGCTTACACGTGCAGAATGTAATTCACCCATAATTCAGGAGAGAGGTTCGCGGTCGACACTCAAGAACGTATTTTGATATTACCTGACAGTTACGATGATGAATTACCGTTTTCTTTGGTGGGAAGCACTGTCGTTCTATAAACGAATCGTCTTCTCGCGTCAGTAACTTCCTTTATGAAGTTTTGAAGTGCGGTACTTGAAGCGGATAAAACTAGAACTTAGCTTACTATCCCATGACGTTTTCCCTGAATTCTCCACAAAGTCAATTATCTCTCTACAAAGGGAGGTATGTAAGTTTTTAGGCACAAGATTCTTGCAATATTTCAATAAATGATGAATAATTAGTTTTAAGTCTTCATTTTCTTACATTTTCATTACACCAAAGAAGTGTATGCGTCTTGCTAACTCAAAGGGTTTGATTAATAAGTATAAAATAACACTTTCCTTTCTTAAAACATTGCAGTGTCGCAATCTGACGTCGTGACCTCCCATAATTTTTCACATTGTTAAAGTTGCGTCCAATGATATGAGAAAGATTTAACTCTTTTGAACATTACCCGTGGGCTGACGAAGACACATGGAAAATGCTGATTCAAGTGCTTTGTGCAGAATCGGGTTTGCAGTGTTTTTAAGAATGTTTGTCTAGGTAAAATACCTTTTCATTTCATGCGTAATACGTATTCATTCTGATACGCAAAATTTCAAAAGGATTTTGATCTATAAAACAAGATTTAATGGTTTGTAACAGGTATCTGCTATTCAGTGGTAACGCAACATTTGCCAACCTGAAAATGAAATCGTAGATAAAATTAATACTGAAACCTCTCTCTCTCTCTCTCTCTCTCTCTCTCTCTCTCTCTCTCTCTCTCTATATATATATATATATATATATATATATATATATATATATATATATATATATATATATATATATATATATATATATATATATATATATATATATATATATATATATATATATATATATATATGTATATGAAACCATTAGCTGGATAATTGCTGTAATACCAAAGTAAAGGTGACAAATTTCGTAACCTATTGAGGCGAATGATTGAAAGAACGATAAGCAGCTTTTGATGGGGTTAATTCACCACGATTTTCCAGAATTTTGAGCAATTAACTACGCCACCTGGATTCACGCACATATTAATTTTACTGCAGGATAATCTAGGTTTGATCAATGCACTGATACACCTTACTTCAGTACAACTACTTCTGAAGGATTTCTGTTATGTTTTTGTGTTTATTGATCAACAAAATGTCTGTTGTTTTACGTTATTGATAAACATGACATCTTAATTCATCTATGCTTTAATATATGAGCATGGCGGCACAGAACTTGTAATTGACTCGCCATCATTACGTTTTGCTCACATTCGAAAATCGAACATCTTGAACAAGACTGAGAATTCCTTGTGCAGTAAAAATCTTGTTTACGCTGAGATATCATTTTATTTTATTATCTTCCTTACCTCTCTCGCTCTTCAGATATTCCAGCTCGAGATTCATGCCTTAAAATTAAACTAAATTCGAGACTCCTGCAGATAAACATCGAAACAAGTACTGTCGGCGTAATGACTGATGATTAATATGCCATTTTTTAAAAAATTTAAATTAATGTGAAATGAATCCCCTTTGGCTTCGTAACCTCTGTGTTCACATGAGGATAATCAGGTACAAATATAAAAAAATAAAAGATGCGCCAATGTTTCTTCGGCGCAATCGAGTTTTCTGTACAGCGTATATTGCAGTATGAAACTCTCAGCCACGGCCCATGATACTCTCAGTCGCGGCCCATGAAACTTCCAGTCATGGTCCGGTGGTGGCCTGTGTTGTTGGCACCTATAGCAGTGCCAGACGTAAGATCATGACTAACTTTAACTTTAAATAAAATAAAAACTACTGAGGCTAGAGGGCTGCAGTCTGGTGTTTGATGATTGGAGGGTGGATGATCAACATACCAATTTGCAGCCGTCTAGCCTCAGTAGTTTTTAATATCTGAGGGCGGAGAGAAAAAATGCGAACGGACAGATAAATAGCCATCTCAATAGTTTTCTTTTTCAGAAAACTAAAAGAAGAAAATTGATTGTTCTGCTGCATACACAACGCTCGCAGTTGGTTTCAATGATTTTACTTGCGTTTCCAATGTAAAAAGTAGTTAGAATTAGCTTCTCACTGAATATCAGCGCGAATTCTCTTCAGTACCAGACTTGAAAACGATTATTGATATTCCCTTTATTATTCTTTCGCATAATAGGAAAACTACTGTTGTTTTAATGAGCCTGCTTTTCTGCGCTTGAATTAGTACCCATTATCTGGTATTGGTAATCAATAATGTATTTATCATATATCTATAAAAGATCTCCGATATTTTTAACGGTGTGAAATTTAATCACCCGGAGATAGCAGAGGATGTTAGTTCAAGTGGTTCAGTTTCATTCTAGGATATCTGTTGATAAAAATCATAATTCTCCCAATAACTCGATCTGCATCTGAACAGCAGCTTTTAGCAATGTCGCAATCACTAAGCAGATTTTAATGGCCGAATATCGCTTCTTCGTATGTCCAAAAATATTTTTAAAATGTTTAAGCCTTTCTGCATTATTTATAAACAATTTACATTCATTAATATTTGCATATGAATTATATTATGTCTCTCTAAGACGGCCAGGTAAGCCATATATCTTAGTAGGATGTAGACAAATCCGAAATTACAACGACCAACGCAAAACTGAACACGACTTTGATCTAAAACGACATTCTTCGAGATCACTGCGTAGCAGTGGTTGTTAAAGCGAGAAATTGCTCCTTTTTTCGTCTTCCTCTTCTCTTTCACTCGGGCGAAACGAGGACATGAATCTTTCCTCTTCTCGTTTATTTCACCTGGAAGAAACTAAAGGTTTTGATGTAGTACTTCTTATTTTACTCGAAAGCGTCAGAGAAATCTATCTTCTTCTCTTTTACTACCTATCGAAGGAAGTGAAGGAGCTCATGTTTTCCTCCACTTGAAAGTGTACTTCACACTAAAAACATAAGTCAAGGAAGAAAGATAAGTAGCGTTCCTTCTGAAGGCAATGTTAAAACATTATAATTAACTGAATGCGCTGACCGTGCGCATGATTTAGACTAAAGGCAGTATCTTTGCGCATGACGAAAGGTTAAATGCAAGTGTTGGTCAAGATAGCTTTCCAGTTTTAGATGATGGTTGTTTATTAAAACATTGCCTAAATAGTTGATGATCATAATAACTCTTGATAACCATTCATCTGATGACACATTGGATATAAATAGTTCCATCTACAAACAGATGCTAACAATGGACAACGCAGAAGTAATTTATGAATTCACTCAAATAACGTAGAATGAAACAAGCAACATAATAGAGCGAGACTGAAATGGTAGTTACGAATAATAAAAAGAATCTGCAAAATAAAAAGAACATAAAACATAATAGAAAAATATCAGAATTGTTTCTAAAACAAGAACGCAAATCATTTAAAAATAAATTACGTAGGTACTGCGCCATTGATTAAGCCATATTACTAAGAAAGAGGTAAAAATAGGTAATTACCAAATGCTGAGTTTCCTAAAAAAAAAAAAAAAAAGAATTCCATTACACAGAAATGACGACCGCATCCCACTAGAGTGAGCAGAGTTACCTCATTAAAGACCAGAAATTCAATCTCGCTCGGGTTCTTTTGCAACCCAAATCCGGGTATTCAGGTTTCTTGCTTGCCACTCTTTCATTTGCTGTGGCTACAAAATTCACAAATGAAGAGAAAAGCAGAAATGTTTCCATTTTTCTTAGCTATCTGTCATTCGCATGTTCTTTAAGAGAACAAAGAATGAGGTGAAGTAGAAAGTTGATGCACTTTTTCAATGGCATTTTTGCTGTTTCATCACATCAGTGTGAAATTAACATTTGCATAGTCTGGTTCAGAGATAATAATTAACGTTTTGTATAAAATACAACACCTTTATTGATAGTATTACCTTGCACGGGGTTCAGTGAATATCTCATGTCTATTACAATTGCAACCTTGAGAAATTTCTCCGCTTGATTTAAGTATTTAACTGCAAAAACACCTCACCTTTTACATTATTGAAATAATTAAATTTAATGCAGGCCTATATATATATATATATATATATATATATATATATATATATATATATATATATATATATATATATATATACATATATTGTATGTACTGTATATATATATATATATATATATATATATATATATATATATATATATATATATATATAATATATATGTGTATCATCATCATCATCATCCAGTTGCCATATCCCCAAGGACGTCGGCAATCATGGCTCGCCACTCCTCTCTATTTCCGGCTCTCTGCAGCAACTGAGCTGCAGACATTCTTCCTGCAGTCATTCTCACCAATCCAGCCATATATTTTTTGTCTAGGTCTTCCTCTCGGCCTCCTTCCGTCGATTTTGCCAGTGAGAGGGAAATGTCCTAGTTCTTGTCTTCTCACTATGTGACCCACAAACCGCATTTGTCTACCTTTCACTGAAGCCAATAGTTCCCTCTCAGCGCCTACTCTCTCTAATACCTCCTCATTAGCTTTCCTTTCTGGCCATGATATTTTCAGCATCCTTCTTCAAAATCACATTTCTGCAGCCTGTAACCTCTCCTTGTCTGCCTTCCTCAAGGTCCAAGTTTCACAGCCATACAACAATACAGACCAAACAAAACATTTCACAAACCTCCTCCTTAGATTCATAGATATTTTCGAGTTGGTGACTAATTTCTTGATCTTTCCAAATGCATCTTTTGCCATGGATATTCTCTTCCTGATCTTTTTTTCACATTTTCCATCACTTGTGACAGTGCATCCTAAATAATTAACTATCGGTTTGTTTAACTGTTTCATCATTAATTCTCATATCTGTTCTTGGGGGATTTCATCTTTGGTGATAACCATAACATCTGTTTTCTTAATATTTATTGACAGAAGAGGTCTGTCAATATATATGTGTGTATATATATATATATATATATATATATATATATATATATATATATATATATATATATATATATATATATATATATATATATACATACATACATACATATATACTGGCTGACCAACCCGGCACTGCCAGGAAAACTCGGAATGACAGTTTGCAGGTAGGGGAGGGAAGAGTGAAGGGGAGGGAGGGAGAAGGGGAGGGGGAAGGTGGATGGGGAGGGGAATTATGGGGAGGGGGAAGAAAGAGGGGGAGGGGAAGTTACGTTCTACTATCAGAAGGGAATAAAAAGCATCTCCACTGAACAAAGACAATAAATAACAAATATTGTATTTCTAAAATTTGCATGGTGTGTCTGCGTGTTTTTGTGTGTGGGAGAGGAGAAGGTGTGTCTTTCATGCAACAACAGACTGACCTACCGGCCTTCGGTATGTAGTGAAGTGTTGTTGCTAAAACACCCCATAAACCTCATTTAAACCGAATTTATAACGCTATAATGAATCCCGAAGGTAAAAACGAAGAAGAAACAATCGAATTAATGAGAAAATTCGCATTTGAACTAATAAAGAAAAAGGATATACTGTCATCATACATCTTGCACGTCGTGTTGAGCTAGCAGCTACTAAGCATGTGTGAATGAGGAAGACAACTAGCATGTGTATGCGTTTAGGGGGAAAATCTTTGAACCTGTTGGTTTGGGTTCATTGCTTTATAGCTATGAAATATGTTTTGTAACAAAGCCAAAAATACTTAATTTAGCAATACAATCAACCAGTGAGGCATATGTTTAACACTTATTTTAATAATTATCATAAATTATGATAAAAATTCATGTAAATTCTAATAAGAAATTTATCTTGTAGGGGATTTGGAGTTAGTGTTGTAAGTTAACCATACGTCTGACAGCGCATGGAATAAAAGGTGGAGTGTCAAGAGAAAAATGAGAATTAACCTAGTAATGCTGAAGGAAAAGGTGACGTAAAAACGAAAATTTCATTTGTTTTGTCTGTGTTTGTATGTCCGTCACGGGGTAGTGGTTTGATTTTGAGTTAAAAACCTTGCTGGAGTGACAAAGAAGCCATGTGCAAAATTTTGTCTAGGTCTGTCAAGCGGTTTGGATTTCTATAGTGGACAAATATACAAACATTCACTTATATATATATATATATATATATATATATATATATATATATATATATATATATATATATATATATATATATATATATATATATATATATATATATATATATATACAGGGAGGAATGGGGTGATCAGAGTCAAAATGAATGTTTAGAGGTTGGGTAGTTTGAAAATATTTGAAATATTGAGGAAAGAATTTATAAATTTAAAGGGAATGCAGTGGAACATCAGTGAACAAAAATTGTTCTCAAAATAAATGACGTGAATGGAGAAAGACCACCAGAATTGGATGCAGTCTTGCGTCAATGAACTGAGTATTGTGGAGCATTGTTGGAATTGAAAGACAGAATTGAGACACATCTGAATGACGGAAAGTGGAAGGGGGTTAGTGTTCATTGGAGAATGCTCGAGGAAAAGACAGATGTCAGGGGTTGCATTAAGAGGCTTGAAGAAGCTAAAGGCCTTAGGAGTGAGTTAGATTACAAGTAAGATATCACCATATGAAGGCGAAAGTGTGTTTGACCACTTTGAGTAAAGGTGTCAGCATGTCTTGACATGGGAAGGGTTTCAAAACAATCAGTGATGGGAATAACTGATCCCTCCGTAAGGATTAATGTGCTAGGGGTAACTGTTGATATGTAAAGAAGTGTATTATTGTTATCTTTCTAATGTTTATTATAGTAACGTTTTGCTGTTGCTTCTTATTTGAATTAGTTTTATATTTCCTTTATAGATGCTTTATCGTTTCTGGCTTTGTTTGTTGTTAGTTGTTCGTCTCAGGAGGCATAGGAAGACACAGTGCAGTTTTCTTACTTCATTAACACACTACTAAAATTGTACAGTATATATATAAGTTAAGTGGTATGACTACGAATCAAAGTATGAGCCTTTCTTGAATCTTCTTAACCCACTACTGGTGAGGCTCTCGACCTCACTCCACTAAGGCTCTTGGATATTATCTATCTGCTTCTCTCCCTTGAAGCTTGCTTTCTCCAAGGGTCTTCAAAGGAAATGTCCATCCTACCAGTAGGCGGATAATTGCTTCTGTTCTGCCTTGTAGTTGTCCTTATTGAAGATTATCTAACGACGTTCCTTGGGTGTGATTAACATTCACCTCCTTTGTGGGTGGGACTAATGATGTCACTGGAAGTCTTCAGGTTCCGGTGAAAGTTGAAAGGTCAGGTCACAGGTGCGCTTAGATTATTCTGGCACCAGTGTTTTGGCTACACACTCATGACACTTCCTGATCATTATTCTCTCTCTCTCTCTTTCTCTGTCTCGTTTCTCTATTATTCATTCTCTCTCTCTCTCTCTCTCTCTCTCTCTCTGTCATTTGTCTATTAATGGTTCTCTCTCATTTCTTTTTCTCTCTTTTATATTTATGCTATTCCTAACTAATATTCTCCTAGCTATCATTACAGATATTACATTAATATAAAATGTTCTTAGTATATCGGCAAGGTGCATAAAATAACATAGTACAGACTATTGGGGGAAGAGTATAATATACTTGATTCAGACAGGAGTCATGATAGGGGAAGAAGGGTGTGGTGTTACAGTATGCTGATGGAAGGTTTTGGTAATTAATACCTGTATAGAGGGAATGATGCGAATACTCAGAGTAAAAATCATAAACAGATATGGATGCCATTTGGTGGATTAAGAAAAGAAGTCATAAATGGAGTGTGGAGTGGATGACGTTCGTAGATAATGTAGCAGTGAAGAGGAACAGTGGGGAAAAACTACGGTAGTTAGTGAAAGCGCTTGGATGCGTTTCGGAGAGGAGAGAGGTGAATGTAGATATGAGGAAATGAAAATCAGGAAGATAGAGTAATGAATGCTTATATGGATGGAGGAAAATGAGAAGTACTTTTTATTAGTGTAGGCATTACAAGTAAATATACAGAAAAACTATATATATATATATATATATATATATATATATATATATATATATATATATATATATATATATATATATATATATATATATATGAACAAGCTGTTTGATAACGACTACAAAGGTAAAATGGAGTTACGGGATAAAGGTAAAACAGTGTCAATGAAAAAATGAATTGAAGTGTATTGAGATGGTTTGGTCATGTAGAGGGAATGAAGGATGACAGGTCGGTGATAGGAGTGTATATTTGAAAGGCGGAAGGATGAAAGGAAGGGAAAATGGATCAGATATCCATAAATCGATATAGTGAGCAGCACAGTGTGAGTATGTAAGAGGATTTGATGAGATGCTGATGAGCATTTTGTATCAGTATTTGAAGAGGTCATCTTAAATGGTAGCATGTCAAGGCGGAATGTGGCGGTGACCAACTTCTCCCATTTTCATTGGAGTCACTCTTCTTAGGAGAAAACAATTATTGTTAATCTCTTTCATATATATATGACAACAATTTATCTTCATCTTGCTTTTGTTCGAGCAAGCCTATGTCCCAAGTGACATTTTCACCCGTAATATAACACACGGCGTTACTCTCACTATCACGAACAACAATCTCTCCCGAGACTGCCGACTCACTATTTCTCCCCGAAGTATGCACTGTAGAAACATGTATGTCCTCTACATGCGATATCTCAGAACTACTCGTATCAGAGACATTAGACACCAAATATTTACTCTCTTCTCCCACACAGGATTCGGTGTGTATTTCCTCATCATCAGAGGTCTGGTTAAACAAATCATTTATAACTAACTAACCTCATCCTCGACTGGAAAATATCTGCTCAATGCATCTGCAACTACATTATGCTTACCTTCAATGTATTTGAGGTTTGCATCAAAATCTCTCAATGTTAGGAACCACCATGCTCTCTTGGGCGACAAATTTGGCTTATTAAAAAGCTCTAACAACGGTTGATGATCTGTAAAAATCTCAACTTTATTTCCCAACAACAACATCTTAAAATGAACAAGGCTAGAGACGACTGCGAAAACCTCCTTGTCCACAACTGACATCAGCCTTTCGTTACTACCATGCGTTTTGAACTTTCTGCTATAAAAAGCAATTGGGTGTAATTTCCCCTCAAATTTCTGCATCAAACACGCACCTATACCTTCCTGACTCGCATCAGTCACTAAGGTGAACGGTTGACTAAAATCTGGAAACTTCAAAACTGGTGGGTTCACCAAAGCGTTCTTAAGCTTCTCAAAAGCTAATTGTTGACTATCACCCCAAACAAACTTAACGTCTTCTCGTAACAAATCTGTCAATGGAGACGCTATTGTAGAAAAATTCCGCACAAAACGGCGAAAGAAACCCGACATACCTAGGAACGAACGAATCTGTTTCTTGGTTTTGGGAACTGGAAAATTCACAATGGCTTTAACTTTCTCATCATTCACTCTGACTCCCTCTTTAGAGATAACATGTCCTAAATAGACAATTTTTCTCTTCAGAAACTCACATTTGGCCAATTTGACCTTTAATCCAGCGAACCGTAATCGCTTGAGGACTTCTTTAACACCTTTAGATGTTCTTCAATTGTATCTGTGCATATGAGAATGTCATCCATGTACACAAACACCGACTTTCCTAACAAGCCATGAAGTACTGTGTTAACCAGTCTAGTAAATGTTATTGGGGACCCTTGTAATCCAAAAGGCATCCTATTAAACTCGTAATGTCCCTTTGGTACCGAAAATGCTGTATATTTACGGCTACTCTCACAAAGGGGAACCTGTAAAAACCCTTGCATAAGATCTATAGATGAATATATATTCTTGCCACCGATCTCAACAAACAAATCAGACAAACAAGCTACAGGATATCTATCTGGGCATGTTTTTTCATTCAATTTACGAAAATCTACACAAACTCTGATACTACCGTCTTTCTTAGGAACTGCAAGCAAAGGAAAATTAAACGGAGAATTGGACGACCTGATAATGCCTTCCGACTCCCACCTCTGAGCTTCTTTTTCTTCTTCTTCTCTGATCTTAAAAGGAATTCGATATGCTGGAATATATATGGGATTTGTACCCTTTTCTAGGCGGATTGAATGTTCTAAAACATCTGTAACTCCTAATTTATCTCCCTTCAAAGCAATGATATCTAGATATTCTTTCAATACTTTCTCTACTTTATCTGAATACTCAGGATAATCAACTTTAGCCAAGTGTTCATGCAGAACCTGACTTCGGAACTGTTGCTCCTCGTTAGGAAACATATTCCCGTCTCCACAAAAACTCACTAATTTATGCTCTTCATTAAACTCTTCAAAATCAATTACATAAGTACCCTTGTGATATTTTTTCACTGAGTCTTGATAGCTAACTAATTCTACTGAAGTCACGCCTGCGACTGAAACTTCATTCACTGACACCGCACTCACAACGACTTTGAATTTCTCGGTTCCCTCAACAACGCACACTTGAGAAGGAAACTTTTTCTCTTTCAGCGACACTTTAACCAATGTAGGAACTCGCGGTTGCAATTCAATATCTTCCAACAAAAATCCTTTGAAAGATCTTTTTTGGAATATCTTCACTCTCTAATGAATGTGTTACACATGTCTCAGACTGTGTCTTAGGTTTCTCACAAGTTTTTTCCTGTGTATATATGGAACAAAACAACCTGACTCACCTATTGTAATCCCCTGAACTCCCGTAAGAATGTTGATGTTATGTCGCATGCAAGAAGGGTGTCCTAGCAAAACCATTTCACCTAAGGCTAATCCTTCTATGACCAAAAATGATTCTACTATTGTCTCTCCGCCGATACAAAGCGTAAGAAATGACGAACCTAAAATATTCAGTTTCCTCACTTGTACATCACACACTGTCTCACTAGAAGGGACTAATTTGCTCTCTGGAAACTTCGAGTGAAAAAGGTCAGCATTTACTAAGTTAACTGAGCTGCCAGAATCAATGAAAATAGAAATTTCACTGCCATTAGAAAATCCACGTACAATCGGCCTAGGTTCTAGTGACTCTAAGACCTGATTAGTCATTATCCTGTGTCCGTTTTCGAACTTATCTTGTGAAAATTCTGCTGTTCCTTTGTGTATCTAGAACTTGCATCATGTGGAATTCTCCTGTCATATCTAGAAAAACCTCCCCGTGACTTCCCTGAATATTCTCTACTCTTTGTGGCTGGGCAAAATCTCCATCCATGATCTGAAGATTTGCAAACTGAACAATATCTCACTCTGCAATTTGATTTACTATGTCCTAGTTTATCACAATTAAAACAACGTATCGTTGTGACTGATCTCTCTGGAATTTTCTTCGATTCTACTCGTGCACATGTCTTCGCTGTTGCATCATTGCCCGAATGTGAGGGACTATCATTCTTCTGTGGTTTGGAAACCGCAGCCGACATCTTTGCACCTCCCTGTACAAAACTACTGTCCAGTGTCGGGCATTTTGATAGATTTTTATTAATCTGTGCAAACAAAAAGGATTCATCTGTATCCTGATCAATTCTCTTATCAAAACTATCTACAATTACATCTGGGACCGACGTTAAAAGGCAAGCAAAGTGTAACAATTTTTCAAAATTATCTAAGGAGATATTATTTCCAGTTACCCTTGGAGAGCCTGTTATAGATTTCTTTAACTCACCTACTGCATCAAATAAATTCGCACTGTATGTGACTAGTGAATCATTGCCCTTCTTTATTTTGAGAAACACTCGCAAATTCCGAACTGCACATTCACGTTGAACTCCGCCATAAGTAGCTCATAGAAATTTCTGCAGTTCATTCCAAGTTTTACACCTTCTGAACCCGAAACTGCGTGCCCGTTTCCCAATATCTCCTTTATCTAAATCCAGAAATGATTTAGCCTCTGTTAAAGCTTCAGTTCCATTCGTAATTTTCTTGGAATTCAGATAATTGTTCACTGACTCAATGAAAGTTTCTATATTTTGGGTTGGCTTCCCGTCAACTAACCCTTTAAAATTAGTAATTCCCGCGCTAACGCTCGTCACTTTATGCACCACAACTGATTGGGATGTGCTTGCTGCATCGTCCGGCATTTTGTGAGTGATCACACGCCCTGAGCGTAACAACATAAAAAAGAAACCAAAAAGAACACTAGAGAAAGGTAAAAGTTACCCCCTCTAAAAGAAGAATAGAAAACGGAGTTCTGCGCAACTTACGAGAATGGGGTACTCACCAATTTGAACAGAAAACGGAGCACCTATCACTCGACTTGCTAACCTGTGATGTCACCCACTTGAAGACGGAGCAGAGGAAAACACCAGCGTGATTTTTGTTGAATCACCACTTTGCGTAATTAACTCACAATCGCCACTATTCACACCTATTTGGGTATTTTGTTAACCCCAAAATTGCTCTAGAGATCATCTAGATCTATTTCACAACTCCCCACTCCCAGTACTCGAATAGAGACGGAAAAAAAAAAGATTCCCCGTATTACCCACGTAACTCGACACCCTATGAAACTCGGTCTCTTAAGACTGAGTGGTCACACATCACGCTCACGGCCCAGTCGCCTTGGGTATCAACGTTACCAATCAGTCTATTAGTAATCTCCCTCTTTCGCCACCATTAAAGACATGGGACACCGCTCGCTGCCACCATTAAAATCATGAGGCACCGCTGCCACCATTAATATCTGTTACAAGGAACAGAATCAACACTTTTTTGAAAATGTACGTAGCGTAATCCTAGCGATCTTCTTCAGGAAAAAGACGTGAAAAGATTCGACCCATGATAACACTCACATTTTTTTTCCTCTCTCTCAACTCTCTCTCTCTCCGTGTATCGACTCTCTCTCTCTCTCTCATCGTTTTCCGAAGCTCATCCACCCGACCTCACTCATTCTCACCAAAGCAACTAAATGGACTATTTAAAGAAACACAATCGTTTCTACAAAAATAGGTTTATTATTCAAATAACCCAACAAGAAATGAATAAAACAAAGCAAAGATTAAAATGCATAATAAATGAATTATCGAGTCAGATAACTAAACTCTAAACTGCAAACACTTCTGATTAAAGAAATCCCCAAAATCTCACATACTCACAAATCAATAAATAAAAGTCATGTCAAAAAAACAGTCTACCACAATTCCACATGTTATTCCAACACGTCCACAGACATCTGTCGAAAGAATTAAACATGATAGAAAACTCCCAAAAATATATGAAATACAAAACACAATAATGGAAAGTGTAAAATGCATAGCCAAGATATGGCAAACGTAACATAACAAAATAATAATATAAAAGAGGTATGAATATTCATATTAAATCTCCCACACCAGTTCACAAGTACATAATGATTAGAAAGTCATGGTAAAAATCACAAGTTCAATTTTCTCCCATAAAAACAGAGATTTGAGACTCTACCTTATCTGCCGATTTTCAAAGCCTGGACCCACTCCAAAGCTATGACTGGACAACTGCAGTTCTATCACGTTAATGAACGATCAAACTCACTTTTAGGGCAGATTTTGGCATAATCTAGATCAAAGTAACGCACGTACTCACGAATATACATAACGCTCCGGAGATCATCTGATCGCCAATATTGCTGAGCTTCTCGCGCAAAGAGCTGAGGAATCAAACTATTTGCTGAATACAAAGATTTTGCAACTGACGGCTCGGTCAGTACCATCTCGCTCCAAAAATTCTTTCATCACACCTTAAAGCATTGAAGTTATGAAATGCATATATGTGTTCTTTAAATACATACATACACATATATGTATATACATATATATATATATATATATATATATATATATATATATATATATATATATATATATATATATATATATATATATATATATATATATATATGGAGAGAGAGAGAGAGAGAGAGAGAGAGAGAGAGAGAGAGACATGTATATGTATACTATTACAAACCTCTTCATATCACATCAAATACACTGACCCACCTGTCTCTCTCTCTCTCTCTCTCTCTCTCTCTCTCTCTCTCTCTCTCTCTCTCTTTGATGTCTAAGGATTATATACATCTCAGTTCTAACTTTCTCGCCGATTCGAGATGATGAAGAGAGAGAGAGAGAGAGAGAGAGAAAGAGGACCTAACTTTTGTCGTCTACATATCCTGAACCTGGCATAAGTTGCACTTTCAGAATCCGTTCTTTTCGGAGATCTGCACCAACTCTGGAATTTTGATTGGTTGCGTTTCCTGCCAGATAGTTTTGTTCACATAGTTCGTAAGCGACGAGGAAGGCAGGCAGGCAGGCAGCAGCAGGTAGCCCTGTGTGCAATATTCTTCCACGTTTGGGTTTTTTTTCCCTTTTCTTTTTAGAGCACGAGAAATACTTTCGTCGATTCGTAAGGCCTTCATTGTTTCGACATCAGAGAAAGTTGATGTTCGTGGATTGGCAAAATGGGGAGGAAGGCAAAAAGTTTTTTCACTGGTGGCTTTTCTCTTCGGCATTGAAATGAAAATGTGAGAAAGATTTCTGAGGATGTCGTGCGACTGGAACTTCAGAAGTTCGAGCGAAGATGCGATGCATTACTACCCTAGTGGAATTCTCCTTGTATTTTAATGATTGACTTTGCAATAATTCCATGTAATCTATAATTATGAATACTATAATAGCTTTGAGATATTTTTTAAGTAATAAAAAAAGATAATCTAAAACTTTAAATAAAATGAAGATATTTGGGCAAAGGGCAGATGGAGTCTTTGGATGTAAATATATAACGTTGGTATTCCACGATGTTAAAAAAAAAGACATGGTTGCAAAATTATTCATTTACCTCTGGAACATTTCGAGAATTATATTTTTTCAAAGAAAACAGCTTAAACCACCTCCGACCTTTCCGTTTTCACCCGTCTACCCATGGAATATTTCAAGAAAAAATAATGTTTTGCAAATAATACCCTTGCTGTTATTCTTCTACTGAGAACAGCTGGCGCTCTGTCTCAAATTTGGCAACAGTGTATATCTTCATGATTCTTTTAGTTTGGCTTCATTCTGTATTAAGAGCTATCAGTGAGTTTAGTGCGAGTCTTTACTATAAAATCCAGCAGGGTATGGAGCTGAAACTCATTCTAGCTCATTTTTGTAGAAAATTTGCTGCTGAACTGACACTCATGCTTAGTGGATTTTCAGCTAATCTCAGTTCGTGTTCCTGATCTTCTATAAATGATTTGATGTAATTTCAAGTAAAAGGAACGCGTTTAAGCATCTAAACTAAAATAGTATTGCTTTAAATTTTATTACTAAACACTTGCCTAAATTTCGCGTTCTCCTTTTAATTCATAAGGATATCTTTTTCAACACATAATCACCATCTTTCTTTTCTTACTTATATATGGGCATACTCATCAACTGTGGGAACTCAGAATAACTTAGCACGTTGCGTTTTGGATCACTAAGATATTGAATCAATAATAATTCGTCAATCTTCCTTTCCGTAGTTTTTCTTTTTTTTTTAAGGTCCGAATTTGGCTGCCACATGATCTGCCATTACTGGCAGCGGAGCATCAGCCCTCTTCCTATTTTTTTTTGTGTGGAGTTTATCGTCCTGTTCCTTCATATACCTTTCTTTGAACCTATTTATTTATTATCTTTTGCCTACATCGTAGTTCAACGCACATCACCTGTCCTACTTGGCTCTCCACCTGTGCTGTATACCCTTATCCCAAATTCTTTATTTTTTACGTATGAACTGTGATCTTGAGAATATTCGAATAAGCCATCAAGGCTTCATTTATGTATATTTTGTTATGTTTGAACCGTGTTTAAAATACTGAAAAAATGCTTCATTAATTATTGGTATAATTCTCTTTTTCTGTTATTTTCATTAGGGCTATATTATTATTATTATTATTATTATTATTATTATTATTATTATTATTAGTATTATTATTATTATTATTATTATTATTATTATTATTATTATTATTATTATTATTATTATTATTATTATTATTCAGAAGATGAACCCATTTCATATGGAATAATTCCACAAGGGCTCATTGGTTTAAAATTAAAACTTCCAAAGAATATGGTGTTCATTTGAAAGAAGTAAGAGGGTAATAGGAGAAGCAGCAAGAAGAGATCAGTTATTAGAAAAAAAATAGATTAACAGATTAAACAGATAAATATAGGCCACTTAAGTGCCTCGTAAATTATTTCTATTAATTTTCATCCAGGTGTGTTATTCAATTTGATAATAACATCGCGTTTCAAAACTGTCTTCAAACTTGTCCATAGATCTCATGAAACTGAGGATACAATATTTGTATCGGCAAGAAAAAAAATGGGGGTTTTACTCTGATGTAAATTTTTTCGCCTAAATTCAGACTCTAGTGTATTTTGGTAATCTTATCGACCTCTGTTGAAATACTGCTCTCATTTGGGGAGGGGTTTCATTTCCTTAGGTCTTGACGGGATTGAAACTGAAGAGAATTCATCCCGTCAGCAACTGTTCCAACCTCTCTCTCTCTCTCTCTCTCTCTCTCTCTCTCTCTCTCTCTCTCTCTCTCTCTCTCTCTCTCTCCCATGTGAAATTGCAATTGTTTCTTCATTTCATTACTGTGGAATGTTCTTAATTAGTCTGCTTTCTTTCACTGCTTCACTCTCATTTATTTCAATAGAGGTAGCTGTAACTTTTCCCGGAGTTAAAATATAAAGATGTTTCTTCTAAATCTTTATTTAGCTGAATTAATTCTGGTGTATCCATTTTTTTATTGACTGGTATTGACATTCCTTTAAACTTCAGATTCATAAGAAGAATGATTTGCCAAACCTATTGACCTTATGTGATAAGAAGTGGAACTTTTTCTTTGTTAGCGACTATATTTCGTCATTTCAGGGGACCTCTAAGTAACGAAGATAAAGATTTTTCTAATAGGTAAAGTTTTTTCACTGATGTTCAAAAGGAGTTGCAAATATGTGAGAAAATTACTTTTTCATCCTCAGGAATTATCAATCACGATTTTCCTTTCTGAAGTAACATAATTTTGCTATTGTTAAATTAAGAATGAGAAAAAGGCATGATTACAGAAATTATACTTCATAATCTCTCTTTTGCTGCTAACTTTATGGAATATTAAGAAACGTGAAATTTTGAAAATTTAGACAACCTCTTCGTTATATGCATTAAAAAAAGAAAAAGATAATACCGACGCACATTATCCTCCGGCAATACTAACTTCAGGGAAATATGACCTCCAAAATTATTATATGAAATAAAAAAAACATTTTTAATAAAAACCAAGAGAGAGATAGAGAGAGAAGGGGGCACCTTATCTGAACCACGTGGAGAGAGAGAGAGAGAGAGAGATTTCAGACCGACCTTTCAAACGCAGGAGTGAAACTATTTTCCAAAAATAATTCTTTCCTACATTCAAATTAAGGTCATCAATTACGGAGCTGAGCAAAATCTACGTTATCGTCCATCCCCAGTTCACTTACTTTTAATTACGTTCGGAAGGCCCATTAGGTTCTGCTTTGCCTGACAGATGTGTCCAGGAGGGTAAATATCTCGGCGCGTCCGGTTATATATAAGTTTAATATTTGCAGGTCAGTATTAATAAAATTATTTGTTTGGATAAAAGGCAATGTTTCACTCGACTTATAATGAGTTCATTCAGAACTTTCTGAAAAGAACTCCTTTTTTCTGGTACTTCACAGTGCTCGATGTAGTAATTGTTTTCTTTTTGAATGTTCAACGCAAGCTTTTTTTGCGTTTTATAATTTTATATCCTATGATATATATATATATATATATATATATATATATATATATATATATATATATATATATATACATATATGTTTTTTCTTTATCTTTATGTTCTAATTTACATGCTTAATTACATAGTCAATAAATTCATTCTCGATCAATTCAGTCATGTTCTTTTTCATTCTATTTATTTTGTTATATTTTGAAAAGTTTACGGAAGATACTAGGGTGTTTTGAATTTCAGATAAATTGGCTTGCATACAATTATCACTTCAAAGCTTAATTATATTGACGTGATAGGGTTATTAACCCAGAAATTTCTAATCCAGTTTCAGTCAACTGTTAAAAATTTTACAGGCTCTACCTAATGAAAGAGGTAGAGAGGTTTGATACTGATCGCAGTAATGCGCTAAACAGTGTTCTTTCATCTACATCAACAAAAATGCTGAGGAAATAGAAGATAACATCTCGTCAAAATGAAAAAAAAAATCTAAGTGGGAATTCCTGTTCATTGCAGAGTCATGAAGGAAGGAATGCAGCCCCTATGATGTTGCAACCTATCTAAGCCTGAAACTGGAAAATCTGTTGCCTGTTTTTTTTTTTTTTTTTTTTGTTCTTTTGATATATAAGGACAATTTTTCTAATATTTATTCACTTCTTCTTATGGCAGTACGCTCGAGAGACCGTTTGCATCTGTGCGTTATTCATATATTAACTCTCTCCCTCTCTCTCTCTCTCTCTCTCTCTCTCTCTCTCTCTCTCTCTCTCTCTCTGTCATGCAGTAGTTTTGCATATTCATGCTTAATCTAGTTACTTTTTCAGTGAATTTATTTTATAACATTTCATAGGTATGTGAAACTACTTAGAAAAAATTATATCAATGTTAACCTATTATTTCCTAAGTAAAAGTGTGTCATGTTAATATAAAAAAATAAAGTTCTTCTCTTGTTATTGATGAGGATGTAGGTAGCATAAAATATCTAGATTTTTTCTTAAATCCAGGAAGTGGAGTGAATTAGAAATATCTTCAATGTGAAACAAAGAATTACCATTCATTTATGGCAATGGATCTGACTGCTATCATACCCTAACTGACAAGAATATAGAAGTTTTAGTCTCCATAAATTCCAGCAATCTCTATGAAATGAAAGGTTTTCGAGTATGAAATGAATGAGAGATATAATTATGATAACTGGTCTGGTAAATGATAGGTTCCAAAAGGAATACTTTTAAACATATCTTCAATAGATACACCCACTAAAAATTCTTCCAAGTAGAGGTTTATATCGTTCTATTGTCATCTGGGCTTAATTTGTTTATTTATTCTAATTTTTTTCATAACTCCGTCCGTGTTTGCTCTTAGCAAGGCCTGGATTCGGAAGAGAAAGCGTAAACTCACGCATAACGATATTCACAATGAATACTTAAGGCAGGCCAAACGCATGCGCACCAAATATGAAGGTAACAAGACGAATAATTTTTTTTAAACAATGTCATGACTCAAAGTCCACCGAAGAGAACGGATTTGCTGATTCCTTTCCCTTCGTTGCAATTCTATAAGATTGCGGTGTTTACGATACTTTGCATTCCATTCACAGTTAAAATGGCCATATAGTTTTTCAAGTATTGCTTGTTCTTTCACTTCTAGTATCATACTTTCTTTCGCTTTTTTTTCTCTCATTCTGTATTTCTGTGTCCCTCTCCTAAACCGGCATTAATCTTCCTTTATCTTCCTAGATATTTTCTGTTTTACTTATCCGTAAGCTTCTTATGCTTTTTTCTTTTATTTCTTGCATCATCATCTGCTCTCGGTATATTCCTCACACATCAGTTCTGTCTTTTACACTGACGTTATAATCTGTGAAATACGTTTTCCATAAACCCATCATCTTTGATTAATTCGTCATTGTATATATATATATATATATATATATATATATATATATATATATATATATATATATATATATATACATATATATATAAATATATATATATATATATATATATATATATATATATATATATATATATATATATATATATATATATATATATATATATATATATATATATATATACACACACACACATACATACCTCAAACGGGAAGGCGGACAGGAATACTCTTGAATAGTCATTAGATTACATGTTTATTCCCAACGTTTCAAAATCCATGATTACATCGTCAGGGGTTTTAGAATTAAAAAACAAAAAGCATTGACAATAAAAATTACAGAAAAAATATACAAAGGCAGAGTCAGAACATAAAAAACGACAATCTACTTAAAAGGGAAATTTTTTTACACAAAGGACACCGAGGAACAGGCAAAACACTGAGAAATTAATAAAAACAAATAGAACATATAAAAGATAAGTAGAAAAAAATTGTATCTAAAATATTTATGTTTTAAAACGCTAAAATTTTTATTGTCAGTGCTTTTTGTTTTTTAAATCTAGAACCCCTGATGATGTAATCATGGATTATGAAACGTTGGGAACAAACATATAATCAAATGACTGTTCAAGAGTATTCCTGTCCACCTTCCCGTTTGATGTCTGTATTCGGGCATTCCTTGCTCATTGGTACATATATATTGTTACGAAGTGATCAAGCACCTGGTTATTACACAAATAGGCCAACAAATCTGTTGTGCAAATGATAATATCAAAAGTTACCTCACATCGACCAGGTACTTGAAACCTCATAACAAAGCTTCGACTGAATCACTAAAGGTACAATGATCCCATAAACTTACTTATCACTGGAGAAAATCAATGTAACTTTATCGAGTTATGGATGAGGTAACAATTATTAAGTTATATCCAGATTAATGGAATATGAGTTTCACTTCAATCAGCACTGTAGCTGTCTCTCTGGTTCTATTTTACCTAGATAAGTCTTAGGTGAACAAACAGGAATATCACTTACCTTATACACACTGATTAATGTCTGTAAGTGCTGGTAATCAAAATGAAACGCTATGTTTTAAAAACTTTAAACAAACAGATTTATTTCTAAGTTCAAAAGTTATATGTAAAGTTTACAATCTCAAAAGATTTACCGTTAACTGACAACAGTGCAAGATTTAAGTATCTCTTAATCAAGTTTAATTCACAAAACTTTGCTTTATCAAGAAAACAATCTGGTTATATAAGAATCAAACTATTAACCATCACTTAAGTGCCAAGCTTTTACCTTTTTCAACAATTACAAACAGTCACCAAAATATTAGTGATTGAAATCCACATAACATTCTCCAAAAACCTCTATAACAGGTAGGCACTAACAAAATGCTAAGAGATCACCAGCAAAACACGGCAACAATAAAATCACAATAATATGATAGCACAGACATAAAAATGCGACACACAAAAATGAAAACACCACAATCACCAATAATGTGTTTAAAAATTACATCAATCTTTTATATAACTTTTCTTATAAAAAGAAAAGTCAGACTCACTTCTTTTTAAAACTTATTCAAACACAACAATTCTCTTTTACCAAGAATATTAACAAAACTCAATATTCATCACATTACCTTTAGTAAATATTACACCAATATATATCTCCTCTTCAACACTTGTACAAAATATTAATTCCTGAACCCTTCTACACAATTAACACACTCCTGGAGCGAGTTTAACAGAGCTTTACAGACACGTCTGTTATTTCCCTTATATATAACGGGAGAGAGAGAGAGAGAGAGAGGTCTAGCCTTATTGCCCCTTGCCAGCAAACTGATCTGTCTCTAAGAAGACACTGGATTTTAAGTTTCGTAGGCTGAGAATACATATAGGGTGTTCACAGAGAATACACATGTATGAATACACCTACACACACGTATACAGGGTATACCCGTACATACGATTGCTTCCAAGCGAAACCTTATAGCTATGATTGACACCTCCTGGCCAGAGTTCACAAAATCATTTGTCAACCTGGGCAGCTGGGCACACATTAGATACGAAATAACAGCACTCATTTGCTATTTCTCTTCTCTCTTTCTTAGATTACGAATAGAATAGGCATAGGCAGAGTTAATAATGACGTAATAAGCACACAGTGATAAAAACATAACAGTTTAACTCACCGACTGGGTGACAGTTCGTCAGATAACCAAAAGTGGATGTTTTTCCCCAAAGCACTTGAATAAACAGAGAAGCGAACCCTTTCTCTTGGTAGACAGGATGTAGGGATCTGATAAGCTTTTCAAAATACAATTTTAAAAGATTAAACAAAAGGGGAACAATATCCCACAGAATCATAAGTTTACTTGACACACAACATATCTGTAAGAAAAGACATTTTAAAATCACGTCTTCACAACAAATGACGAATCTTGTAAGCAAAAAATAAAAAATTTTCACACACAGAGACATTACAAACACTTACAAAATGGTTATAAATATTATATCACCTTATAATAATATATATATATATATACAGTATATATATATATATATATATATATATATATATATATATATATATATATATATATATATATATATATATATATATATATTGCAATGAAGGAAACTTCTTTTCAAGCAACCTCACCTGTTTTAGCACAATAACATAATCAATAAAGTATACAGTTCATTTAAATTATTTCTTTAGTAGAAAGAACTGTGGGTTTTATTCGCCCCTTCATCAATTCTCTCCTCCATTTCTCCGAGGGTTAAGCCTGATACCCCCCTCTCTTTCTCTGTTCAAAATGACTGCCTGAGGGCCTTAACTCTAGGTGCGGCCTTCGAGGATGCCTTCCTCGCCGGTGCTGGACAATGGGCAAAGGAGGAGCCAGAAAAAGAGAAAGTTGGCGCCACGCCGCTCAGGGATGGTGACCTCTCCACAAGGCCTGACTGAATGCCCACGTGTTCGCTATAGAAAACGTGGTGGAGATTGACCTTTGCGTCACCTACCTGCATGCCAAGGCATAATTCCCAAGGTTATAAATAGACCATGCAACAGCAGTCAGAGAGAGAAGTGCTCAGAACTCCACCAAGGACAGATGTCCTTACCTTTGCTGTCCTTTGTACCCTCCACCTGTTCGACCCCGAGGTTCTGACCATTATACTTTTGTCATGGCATTTGAAATTTCCTCCTCCAGCGTCAGCGCCCCTATTGGACAAGGACATCTTCATCTTGACGAAGGTAATGTACCGGAATGAGGTTTCTTAGTCAGTCACAGTCCTGTTATTTCTCTGTCTGATTTATTTTCTATATCCATTGTGTGTTCACCTTCAGTAATTTGTTTTGGAGCATCAAGTGTTAACATAGTTATGCATTTAGTGTTGAACTGAGTTATTTGGCACCATCTGTGCATTCCCTTAGTTCCCTTTGAGCGTCTTATTATTCTTGGAAGTAACCCTCTTGCATATCTTGCAGATCGGCCCTGACTGTGGAACCACTCTTGGCTCTATCCCATGTGCAGTGGCCTTATGCCACCTGTTGATCTACCCATCTGCGATGTTCCTGTTATGAAGACATCATCGGCGTAGAATATTTCTCCTGTGTAGGATTCATTCATTTAGCAGGCCCTTATGTATTACCGGCCTAGTAATTCGTCACTCTTCTGGTCTGTGTTTATTATGTAAATATGATTAATTAAGAGATCCCTTGAGTTTATGTAATCTTCCCTCACATGAAGAAGGCCTTAAGCCAAAGTATTTCCCTTGATTTATTCGTCTACAGAGCTGCCTTAATCAGTCTATTTAGTCAGATGTTTAAATAAAATGCAATAGATTTCTTGATCATGTAAAGAACTCCCTGCGATTATCCGTTGCCGCCCAGAATCAAGTAAGTATCAAAGGCAAATATGTAGCAATATATATATATATATATATATATATATATATATATATATATATATATATATATATATATATGTATGTAATATATATATATATATATATATATATATATATATATATATATATATATATATATATATATATATATATATTACATACATATATATATCTTATTTTGTTACTTCTTCACTGTCTTGTTAGTGGCTTTCTCTCTCTCTCTCTCATATATATATATATATATATATATATATATATATATATATATATATATATATATATATATATATATATATATATATTACTAATAATGATCACATTTTGAGATGCTTACGTGTTATAAGAAAAACTATCTTATGCTCATGAATACATTTTTTTGAGAATATAATGAAGAATTTTACGAATACAGCTCACAACTTGGAATATTATTCAGATATTTAAATCTTAGAAATATATATATTATAATATAAGCTCAACCAGGAAGCTTTTATGGGAACATCAGACATAGCTCTACAACTCCACGTCGGTAACTCTCATTTATGGTCTTCCTAAGTATCCTATTATTGCTGACTGTGTATGACTACATTTCATCTCATTTGCATCTGTCAGATCGCTAGATTTAGCATCTCTCTCTCTCTCTCTCTCTCTCTCTCTCTCTCTCTCTCTCTCTCTCTCTCTCTCTCTCTCTCTCATTTTATGACAGGTTTGTACCCCTTGGCACTCTATGTTCCTGAAATTTAGCCACACACACACACACAACTTTGAATGTGTGTTTTTGCTCATGTTTGTGTGTGTATGTACTTGTACAAAAGGCAGTGAAACCTAAACTGCTTTAGAATGACTTCTATATGATTGAGTGTTTGGACACTGACTCATTTTAATAAAATGGAGTTATCACTGTAGGTAAAAGTAGGATGTTGCATTGTTGTTATTATGAGGTCACCAGATGTATAGTGATTACTATTTTCAAGCAAACAATACTTGACAGTGTTACAGTGTAAAGGCAAATGTGAAAGGATGAAAAGACAGTAAGACTTGGGAAGACAAAGAGCAAATGTATGATGATTTACAGGTTGAAGATATGGTTAGGTATAGTGCTCTATGCTGCACTGTGGGTTGTTTTAACGAACACACATTTGTGAAATTGGATTTGGGAGAGGCTAAAGGTAGCAAAAGAGATGTTGATAGCTGAAGTATTTGGTTTATTAATTACCTTTCTTCGTGATATAAGAGTGTTGGCAGTGAGGATATGGTGAAAAGGTCGAAGTATTTAAAAAGGTGTGTTGATAACGATGGATATTGTTGGCAATGTAAAACAGAAAGGGTAGAGGGGAGATAGATAATAAAACAAAAATGTATAGGTAACATAGAAAACGGGAGGTGGGGATTAGGTATTAAAAGTTGAGAAGGTTTCATAACTATTGCAGCTGCGAAACAAGCATATATGTATATATATGTGTGTATGTATATATATATACAGTATATATATACATATACATACATATATATATATATATATATATATATATATATATATATATATATATATATATATATATATATATATATATATATATATATATGAACTATTAACGGTTGGTCGGCTACAAAATTCCTCTTTCAAATAAAAAGAAAAGGGTGACAGAATATGAACCTTCCTGTCTTTCTCCATTCAGTTTTTCTCTAGACTACCGGCATAAATGATGAGATGAACTGAAACAGAGTTGTTGACTATCCTTGTTCGTAAATTTATTCTATACTTTCATCAAATTCCCATTCCCGCAGCTTTTCTCCTTTCTTTTATGTTGAAAATCTTATGAACTTTAAATGGAAATATGTAGCTATTGTTTTGGAATATATATTTGATATTATTATTATTATTATTATTATTATTATTATTATTATTATTATTATTATTATTATTATTGTTATTATTATTATTATTATTATTATTATTATTATTATTATTATTATTATTATTATTATTATTATTATTCAGAAAATCAAACCTATTCATATGGAACAAGCCCACCAAAGGGGCCACTAACTTGAAATTCAAGCTTCCAAAGAATATGGTGTTCATTTGAAAGAAGTAACAGAAGGTAATGGGAAATACAGAAAGAAGAGATTAGAAAAGAAAAAGAAATTGCTTTTATTTATTTATTTGTGTTAACATTGAAAATATAATGTATTATTTATTTCACTTTATCGTTTTACCACACATTGTTCTGTTGGTAGATTAAACCCGTATCAAGAGGATACTACCCATATTTAAATGGTGAATTCTGTCAGAATCTTCTCCTCATGAATTTAAGAGTGCTTATCCCGAGCAGAAGGGATAAGATCAGAAAAAAAACAAGAGCTGGCGTCATTATTTTCACCTGAATGGTTTTGTTTTTCTTAATACAGTGATTTTTTAAAAGTAGAGTTTATTTTTATGGAGAAGATCACTTTCATAACATCATTTTGAAAGACATAATTATTTATTTAAAAATAACTTTTGATGATGATTAGGAAATTAAATCTTAACATTTAAACTGTTATTTCTTTGCTGAATGATTTACGGTACAGTCTCACCTTCGTTCTCGAATTAAATTTGGAAAATATGTTTACCATTTCATCATACAATCAATTCTGAGAGCAGGATTTTTCTTTTTGGTTACATTTTAAACGTCAGGGGTAAAAGTTCTATTGTAGCTTAAGATATCTCGACTTTTCCCCCTTTTATTGTTATATTTTACAAATATCTTTATTCTGATTTATATTCTCACGACCTCTAAGTTTTACAGCATAAATTATTACTGTTCATGTCTTAACTGTAGTTATAAAACAAGCATAGTATGTCGTGCTTACTTGTAAGAACCATGTTATTTCATATTTTTTATAATAATAAAATCAGAGTGGGTCTTTCTTGTTTGTCCGGCGGGGTAGGTAGGGGATCGGGAGGGTAGGGAAGACATGACACATCCACCCTCCTCCTGCAAACCTGTTTGTCCGCCCCTGGTGGGGGCAGGGTAGGTAGGGGATCTGGAGGGTAGGGGAGACATGACATATCCACCCTCCTCCTGCAAACCTGTTTGTCTGCACCTGATGGAGGCGGGGTAGGTAGGCGATCGGGATGGTACAGGAGACAACACATCCACCCTCCTCCTGCAAACATGTTTGTCTGTCCCTGGTGGGGGCGGGGTAGGTGGGGGATCTGGAGGGTAGAGGAGACATAACACATCCACCCTCCTCCTGCAACCTGTTTGTCCATCCTGGGTGGGGGATCTGGAGGGTAGAGGAGACATAACACATCCACCCTCCTCCTGCAAACCTGTTTATCCGTCCTGCGTGGTGGCGGAGTAGGTGGGGGATCTGGAGGGTAGAGGAGACATAACACATCCACCCTCCTCTTGCAAACCTGTTTGTCTGTCCTGGGTGGGGCCGGGTTGGTGGGGAATCTGTAGGATAGAGGAGACATAACACATCCACCCTCCTCCTGCAAACCTGTTTGTCCATCCCGAGTGGGGGCAGGTAGGTGGGGGATTGGAGGGTAGAGGAGACATAACACATCCACCCTCCTCCTGCAAACCTGTTTGTCTGCCCCTGGTGGTGGCGGGGTAGGTAGGGGATCGGGAGGGTAGGGGAGATATGACACATCCACCCTCCTCCTGCAAACCTGTTTGTCCGTCCCGGGTGGTGGCGGGGTAGGTGGGGGATCTGGAGGGTAGAGGAGACATAACACATCCACCCTCCTCCTGCAAACCTGTTTGTCCGCCCCTGGTGGTGGCGGGGTAGGTAGGGGATCGGGAGGGTAGAGGAGATATGACACATCCACCCTCCTCCTGCAAACCTGTTTGTCTGCCCCGGGTGGTGGCGTGGTAGGTGGGGGATCTGGAAGAGAGGGGAGACATAATACGTCCACCCTCTTCCAGAAAACCTGTCATTAAATAATATATATATATATATATATATATATATATATATATATATATATATATATATATATGTATATTTTGTATATATATATATATATGTGGTGTATATATATATATATATATATATATATATATATATATATATATATATATATATATATACACACACAAATATTGAGCCTCAGATACAGTTTAACATCCAGTGTACAGTCACATCATGGCTGTTTCTAAACCAGTTAGCGGTGGTTCGAGTCAAACCCTGGCAAATATTATATTTATTAATATAATATTAGACTTGTCTGTTAACGATCTTGCAGGAAAGCAAGACCAGTGAATCAAACATCATTATGTTTACGGACTTCAGAAATCGCTCATTCCTGAAAGGCTCAGACTCGACAGAAACTGTAATATCAGAATATCATCACCAGATATCAAATGTCAGATCCCGCCGCCGAACTCGTAGTTCAGTTGAGAAGTTCCCGTCTTAATGAGGTTACAGCGCGAGAAGGCGAAACAAACACGATAACCTCATTTGAGTAGATCAGGCGATTTTTGACATAACGAATTTCAGCCTTAGGCACTCGTGTGTCTTTAATTATACTTTTTTTATGTGTTTTATGTTATGAGTGTTGTCTTCATTTTTAGTCGTTTCGTCTTCACTTCTTATTTCAATGGCAGCTTTGCCGTTGTGGTTTCATCTTACTGATATTGAAATCAAATGGCAATGAAAGTAAATGGATTTTTGGAATGTTTAGCAAGAGGCATGTAGTATCCACAATAAAGAAAGAGAGAGAGAGAGAGAGAGAGAGAGAGAGAGAGAGAGAGAGAGAGAGAGAGAGAGAGAGAGAATGCCAATTTTCTTAAATTAGTCTCCGCAGGTACTGATATGCTGGAGGGAATGTAGGAATTATATTATTCTTCGTCAAAACAGGCGCACTTTACATAACATGGCCTTCTTTTCTGAGTCTTGTAATATTGACATGACATAAAATTTCAGTGCTCCTCTATGTCACGGTCCGTGGTGATCTCGACTATTACATGATGGAGGTGCACTGTAAGGTTTCCCGTTGATTAGCTTCGATCATACAATTGTCATTATTCTTTTGCCCGTTTCCCTCCTCTTCTGTTGTTTTGAGCCAGACGAGATACTACACTGACGTCCCAGCCTGTTGAGATAATTTTGCATCAGTTCCTCTATGAGCTTTGCTGTAGCTGCTGTGAATTTTCTTTTAATACTCTCATATCCGCGAAGGTTTTTTTTTTTTATGCCACAGTCAGGTCCATCTAGAAAATCGATTAGGAACTCGATAAATATAGACGTATATCTAACTGTTTTGCAACTCCACTTTTATTGACAATACACATTTGGAAGCATAAAGTTTTCTTTCATTAGTAAACTCTGCTAATAAGTAAAATTTTTCAATAGCAGAAGTTAGTCTTGCATCGAAAATTTTTCCTTATGAACAGTGTTTACTAATGATCAAAAACTTTATGCTTCCAAATGTGTACATGAAATGACGTGCAAAAATTATTCAGAGTAACAGAGAAATCAAATCTGCACAATAATTGATTTTAGCAACGGTAAAAAGTCGCTTCTGTGATGTACCCAGACTTGGAAAACGATTTCGTGGCAAATAGGACAAATCTTGCCACGTACAAGTTACAAAGGGGAGCGAAATGACATTTATTGCCATGCAGTATAATAGTTGGTTTCGTGGATTAATACTGAATATAAATAACATATTTCGGGTAGGCAACATATTAAGATTTACATAGAATATGATGACAGCTTAGAAGCTTACATATGTTTCATAGTTAACTTTGAAGTAAAATTTGGTTAATTTGAAATTGTTCGCCTAATTGTAGGTGATAGCAGTAATTAGGCACCTATTTTTATACCTCTGAAAGCAACTAAAAAAGGTTTAATCCATCTTAGTTAAAAGGTTGCCCAGAGAGATGTCCATTATATTGAATATATCAGACACTATCTTTATTCACTATCCCTTCACAAGAGTCACTATATTTTATTTAAAGAGCATTTATTTGCCTCCACCAAAGGTTCTTTATCATATGACATTAAATTTAATTAAGTTCAAGAATTATTACATTACACCAAGTTGTCAGATGTTTCTCTTTGAAATTTTTCTTGCTTGTTAAACGAAATATTTTCTAAATCCATCTCTGTAAGGTTGTGATACTCAGTCTTTTTATAGAACTCTCTCTCTCTCTCTCTCTCTCTCTCTCTCTCTCTCTCTCTCTCTCTCTCTCTCTCTCTCTCTCTCTCTCTCACACACAACTGCCAGTTATTCTCTCATTTGACTTTCATTTCCTTTAGCTTCATATATGTTTTTGCTGTCAGTTATTTCCAGCTTAATGCAGAGAACGTGTTTCCCCTAAAATCAGATAGCGGCGATATGCTTGTTGTCATTATACATTCAGAAAGAGACCGCGTTGATTTCATTGCATGAATTGAAATTGAGGACGGATTAAATTGTAAACTAATTTACATTTGACGATGAGAACAGACAAACCCTACAATAACAATGATTTAAAATCCACGAACTCCTCATCAGCTGGTGTCTAAAGTATAAAGCTTTGCAATAACACTCATTGAAATCAGATTTATACTCAGACACTGGCGGTGATTCTGATATAGACTGACTTTTGTATTAATGTCAACT
>NC_089744.1:28235000-28282500 GCF_040412425.1 Macrobrachium rosenbergii | reverse complement strand
AGTTAATGAAGCATTGTTTACTAATGTAACCTCACGCGGAGCACTGTAGGCATTACTTAAGGTTCTTTGCATCGTCCCTTTGGCCCCTAGCTTCAACCCCTTTCATTCGTTTTACTGTACCTCCATTCATATTCTCTTTCTTTCATCTTACTTTCCACCTCCTAACAATTGTTTCATAGTGTAACTGCCAGGTTTTCCTCCTGTTACACCTTTCAAACCTTTTTACTGTCAATTTCCGTTTCAGCGCTGAATGACTTCACACGTCCCAGCGCTTGGCTTTAATGGTGATGAATATAGACAAAAAACAAGGTGAGGATGGACACAGTTTAGCCCATTATTTAAAAGCATGATACGTTATTAAGCTATAATTCATTAGTGTGGTTAATTATGCTGTAGATGTAAACCTACATTCGAGACAGAATGTAATGTAGGGTATCCTGAAGCTGGTTCCCCAAGATGGATATGTATATATTTTACCTTAACCAAACGACATTGATTATAGATGCACTGATAAAACTTTGGCCGATATCCGATACATTGAAAAGCTTTCGTCTTAAGGATATGTATGACACGGAATTAAGGTCTGTGAAAGGAAAGGAAACGAAAGTGCTAAAATGTATTATGGCAATATTTGGAATATAGTGGTCATCCTGGACTGGAGTAAGGCCTTTGAAAAGATAAATCTGGAGTTTAAGTCCAAGACTTTTCATGGTACTGATTTCAGAGACGACGTGATTAAGAAAATCAAGATGTTACATCATGGAAGTCAAAGTGTTTGGAGATCTATACAGCAGGTTGCCAAATTCAGTGATGTCACGTGATGTGCTTCAAGACCTCCTTTTTTTCAGAATCTTAAAATAAAGTAGTATTGTATCCAGATATGATCCTAAGTGAGTCAACTATTCTGCTGTAGGGTTAGTGGATGACAGTTCATAGTTTTGAAAAGCAGAAATAAGAGCATAAAGGACATTTTCCAAATCACAGAATATTTGATGGACAGGCTATCGGTGTCTCGGAATTAAGAATCAAGAAACAAAGGCACATGGCCAACAGAATTATTGAAACAAAAAAATTAATTATTTCTTGAATAAAGACACAATTAGTAAAATCTGGTTCGATGTAATTAGCAAAATTCAAGTAAAAAATGACGCTTTATAACCGGTATTTATATAGCTCAAAAATCTATCGCTATCAATTCGCTAGTTTAAGTACAGTAAGGTTCATTTTTCATATTTCATTTTTTTTCAAAGTTCAGGATGGAAGTAAAAATGATTTATAAAGAATTTTCTGGTATTTTCGTTGTAGAACCAATTCGTCAATTAAAAGAGAACCATTCTTTGGATGGAAGGCATCCTATGCTTTATAAGCTTACGAGTTCAGTGTTCCAGTATCCCATCGAAAATAGTTTTCCTAAATATGCAAGAGAAAAGCAGTATAGATGGCGCCATTATTTTTCCAATGATGCTAAAGTGGCTTACAAGGGTCTGAAGGTGTGACTACGTGTATTATCAGTCCTTGTCTTTTTTTTTTAAGCAGAAATTTAGACATGCCTAAGACTCATGGGGCTTTTGACCAGGAACACTAGATAGTACGGGAAATTTGTTTACTAATGTGTGAAAATTGGGCTTCTTCGTTGGCCTGAATGTTTGTGAAGTTACTGGTGACTGGTGAGTTTGATAAACTCCTGTTCCTTGTTCTGGATTTTAAGTGTTCTGGTATTTTTGGCAATGATTTACCAGTAAGGGGGTGTCGACACTGTTTTTTTACTGGAGTGCCTTGTCATATTTACGTACTAGAATTCAGCGTCTGTGATTGTTTTTCTCTATTGTCTGACAACATTTATGGGGTTTTAAGAAAGTGATTGAACGTTCAGATGTTGGAATTAGTTTCCTCAAGGCTACACGGGTCATGGGAAGCAATATATATCCTGACCACAATAATGTAGTTTCACTGGAGGCAAAAGATAGTTTTTAGTGAGTGGGTACGTTGTCCGCTGAAATTAGAGGTCCTGTGGTAGTGAGACCATGAAAATTTCAAAGTTCTGTAATCCGCCATTTTCTCGTCAAACCACGTTAAACACAGTTTGATCTGCGTGGGGGGTCTCGGCCTTCAATTCTGCATATGGATGTTTGACACGAATGTTGTCGTAGAAATGAATGGTGGAATTTCAAAGGCTATGGTGAAGAATTACCCAGAAGCTTTCATATATGTAGCTGGCAAGTGATAAATTAGTCAGATCAGGTGTCAGTGGGCTATTTATAACGGAGCTGTAGGCTGAACGTTAACTACTGATAAAAAATTTTCCCAGTCGTATTTAGTGACTTTGGTCACATCAACATCGGTTAAGATTTTAAGCAAATTGTTCGTTCTATGAGGTATGAGTCGTGAGGTATACAGCCTATTTACTCTCCAGTTTTTTTTTAAACTGACGTAAATTGTGCTCCCTTATTATACTCAAAATTCCTTTTGGTATTTACAGCAGTGTAAAAAAAATTAAGTTGATTCATATGTAGTCTGTGGTTTTCGATGCATGTACGCTGGTGGTCTTGAAACAGAAACCATATTTTTCATACTGAGATTTTTAACTTCCACAGCGCTCTCGCTGGTCTGTGGAAAGTGCAAGGATTCTAGTTAACCTTATCAAATGCAGTACCTACAGGTACTTCAACTTCAAGCGCAGGACGTGTTAAATACTGTATTTTGCATATCCAAATCATGGATCACTAAGCACTTAAAATAGGCCTAGGTTCTACAAATGTACAATAAGCTTATGCTGGTAAGTGTAATTTAGTTTGAAAATGCAAGTGAATATCGATGTACTTTTCACGATTAAATTTTTGGCAAAGCTGGGTTAACCGGTGTTCCGTTGATTCGTGCAAGCTCAACGACTTTTACGCCTTTGGTGGCTGCTTCGTGTTTACTTAATTTAAAAAAAAACCATGTAATTTGTTCGAATAACCGTTAATTGGCTATTACAATTAATGTGCATAAATTAGTGGCTGACAAAGTTTGACAACCATGTAAAGAACAAAATCTTCTGTTGTGGAAAGGAATTTAAACACCCAGTTAAAATTGGCCGTTTTACCCTGTTAAATATTTTAAATATTCAACTCCAGACATTGCTTTTATCAATGTTTCTTTGAGAACGAAGTTAGTGATTTAGTAAATACACTATGACCTGATTCTTTTCGACTTTCTCAGGCGACTTTTGTATGGCGTCTTTTGTAAACTCTTACTGAATGTTGCTATTGACATGAAACGTACAGTACACGTTACGCTTTATTCAGCATTGACATCTCGGCCATGACGTACTATTTTTTACTGTTTACCATATCGATGCAGTTTATTCAATTCGTTTTGAGTAAAGCTGAAACTTTTTGTAAATGGTTTTTTATTTGTACTTCAGACGCTGGGGAAGTACATGGAAGGTTCTGTTGATTCAAGATATAAGGTAAATTCCGAAGCAGACAATGTTTTGCAACGATCTCACCCTTGAACCGATGTTTCTTGTAAAAATTCCCTAACTGTAAATGGGAAACTTAAGCAGAAGTGGTTTTTATTTCTTTAATCTTAGGTGACGTGTGCACTTACTGTTTCTGGAATAAATTGATCTTGAATATTGTACCATTTAGTACGTGGACTCAAATGTTTACAGCTCTTATAGATTGACATACTTTACTAAAGAGGATGTTACATTTATAAAAAGTCGTACATATATACAGCCAGCTGTTGACGTTACCTTACTGCATTGATGAAACATGTGGCTCGTGTTGAAACTGGTGTTATAGACAGTAAATTTTTTGCTCGTTAAATTTGACTGTAAAAATTCTGACCATCTAGGCCATAGCCGTCTCCTGAATGACAGGTTAGTGTAGTATATATAACTGCTTTTTTCATATCGTTTTTAACGACAATTTGAAGTTGTGATAAAGTACTGCCTAAGTTGAGATGCATCCGAATACATAATCCTTTCCCAAATCTAGCCTTAGTGACAAATTGTCAAGGTAGGGTAATTTTTGTTAAAAGGTACAGTACGTTAAATGGAAAACATTTGGAAAAGCAAAGGTAAATTTTTACTGAAAACTAATATACAGAGGGACTAAGAAATTACTCTTTAACCTTCCGAAAAATCAGCAGGGTTTTTGAGTAAAGGCTTCCACGTCCTTATTAATGAGAGGGTAAAACATAAGGCTTATATTTAATTTTGAAATCTGTCTGGACATTAATGTAATCTTAAGGGTAACATAACAGCAGCAGTTTGGTATGAAAACGAGACACTTGTAGTGTTTTTCTATTTGAATCACGTGATGTGAGTTGCACGAATATAGTCACGAATGCTAACAAATTCTGAATATTTGCCACAACCACATCGTATAGTAGCATACGGAATTTCGTTTATTCCGACCATAAATTTCATGAGTGGCTCTGTCACGCTTAATTCAGTTATTCCAGATGCCCTTGGTAATTCTGAGTACTTTTAAAAAGTGCAGTATCCAGATTTTTCATTTTCGCCATAGCTACTTTAATAGTTATGTAGAACACTAGTAATCCAGATGTACTTAACCTTTCTTAAATGACTTAGAGTGCGCATCAGGAAATTTTAGACAACCTTCAAGTCAAAATGTTTCTGAAACTTCCAAAATACTGTAAAAACCGTCGTATTTACCAGATGTTTTACCGTTAGTCGTGCACATAAACCATTGTACGAAATCCCCGTGAAACTCATTTACGTTAGATCACGAAATGTTTGCTTATTTCTGTTAGCTCAAGCTTACTCGAACCATTTGCCCAATAACGAACACCACCTCTCCTCTCTGGTTAAAGAATGTTACATGCTCCCAAACTGTTAGTGGTAGTATTGCGGAAAGCCCCAAAACGAAACTCGTGCCTTGCAAAATCAGAGGTCCAATAAGCAAGTATTGTGGTCTGCAGAGCGTTCCATTTTTCTTACACTGGTATATCGTGAGTACTAGAGAGATTTAAGTCGCTCATGGAATATCCGAAATAAGCGTTTCAAGTTTAAAGAAGTGTTTATCATTTATCAGTGGAATCGACTGTAAACAAAAATAAATCTTATAAAGTTTCAGGGAGATTTAGTGGTGGGTAATAAGGGAAGTAAGATTAATGCTTGGAGTTTTTTTTTTTATTGAATATCCAGTATATAGCATCTAAGGTATTAATAATTTCTCCGTTGTTAGCGATAGTCTGATCTAAAAGCAGTGTAGTGTGCCATTTAATGGCCTTGATATGACTGCTCGTAAAATCTAGTACAAATAACTAGTAAGGAATATTTGAAGAGCAACCAAATGTTGGACAGTGCGACTTATTTAACCTGGAAGCATATTTACTTAGCATATTAACTAGCTTTTTGTTGAAACTGACAAGACTTGTACGATCGTCAAAAAATATTATGAAGCTTTGATTAGTGTCGTAGATTAACTGCAGCGATGTTACTGCGTCAATTTTTTATTAATTTCACTCAATGAACTCCTCAGCAGAGGTTGCTCTTTTTTAAAGCTTTCTGAGCGAAAACGGGAGCGATATTCCTAAGACGACTCTGTCTAATTTGGGAAGTATAAACTTGAACAGAAATGTGAATTAAAACAAACCATGGTTATTTAAAAACTCAACATTAGTATGTAGACCACAATTACATTGCACAGACAGAAAATGGGTCTTATTTACTGTTTACAAAATTCTGAATGATACATTAAGACTTTCGTATTAAAATGTTCGTAGATCAATTTCACGCTTTTTTTCAAAGTTTCGCCGTTGTAAATAAGAGGGAGTAAATTAATGATATTCCATCTGCTGAATTCCTGGTCATAATTAACACTTCTTGAACTGTTTCAGATTGACTGACTTCCAACTGGTGAACTTCTAGTGGTAAATAGTCAATTCGTCGGAAATTTCTAACTCAAGCTAGTGCGACAATAGCACAGTCCATAACTATAGACTGTGCTGTTAGTGAAAGCTGATTGTTGATATAACTACAAGAGGAAAGAACGCAGCGATACTAGACTTAACTATCCTCTTCCATATGAAACAGCACCCCAGATAATGAGGGATGTAGGAAAATGACATCACAGCAGGGTCAGAGGAGATATCCTACACTGATATATGGATATTGCTGAGATCATGGGAGAACTTTTAGTAAGAGGAATAGATAGCAGCATTTGTGAAGCTACATAACTCCTTTTACCTTTCTATTGCCATACTGTAACCTGGACTGCTCTGTCTTAATGGAGAGTGCAATCTTGAAATGTACCATTCAAACTAATCTTCATTTCACTATCCAGTCCTAAGATGAAGAGGCAAAGGCAGGTTTCAATGGCCATGAAGGATAAGAATATACTTAGTTCAGCGCATGTAAGCTTTTAAGTTTTCTTTCAGCTGAGGATATGCAGGTTGATACTGATGAGAATGACAAAGGACCATTATCTTGAATTGCAAGGATGACAAATTCCTCCTGGGGCGGAGGAATCAGTTATCATAAAGGACTTCAAGAACTCGATGCACTACGCAGCCCAAGAGTTGAAGGATTGGCATACTGGATGAGAAATGTAGCCTCATAGCAGGATCACACCTCTGCTAGTATGGCCAGTTTGTTGGCTGGTCCATAGCACTCCTGACGGAGCAAAAGCTAAGTCTGTAAAATACCTTTGGGAAATTTACATTCAACATTGCTCATTTATAGCCATATCAATATATGTCCTGGCTAGAGAGGGGACAGCATTTCAGCTTAGTTACGGTATCCAGAACTTACGTGCCTGGAATTACATAAAAAACCTTGTAACATTAGTGTCCATCAGTGCAATAAATTTGTTCGTGCTGCAGTTTTAAACAGAGCAGGCCTAGATTCTTTAATAAACTAGTAGTTTAAGAGGGCGGATAGACTGCAGTACAGTTTTAAACAAGATTATAGCCCTAGGGGGTCACTGCTGTACCAATAAAGGTTTAAAGTTTATCAAAATTTCTAAAACTAATGCACAAGGATCATTTTAAACACTGGAAGAGTACAGATCAGTTTGAAGAATGGGGTTTTACAAGTTGCCATCCCAGACTTATTTCTTAGACACATCTCGAATTGCAGATGGTGAATTTATGGTGGCAAAATCGTTAATGAGCTACTAATGGCAAAGCATTCTGCATTGATACTAAAAATTTAACTTATTTAGGGAGGTAAGACTATAATGATGTATTAGCATTACAAATGGCTATAATGTTTAATATTTTTTCAGAACTTGATTACTGGGTCACTTTACAGCAAATGCTAATATTGTACCACATCAACAACATACAAAAGTTATCACTTAATGATGTTCCGACAAATAAACCAGTAATAGGTTAAATGTAAAGTCATCTGTGAAATATTTATGTACTTTTAACATTTAAACTGCATGCTTGAAGAGGTTTCAAAATTATTTTATTTTCAAGCTCATCTGAATTTCTGATGGGAGATCAAACACGAGGAACTACAATGATGCTGCAGTTTTTGTGGAATCATTAAAAAAGGAAGGTAGGATGTAATTCTGCTTTAGAAATAGGTAGTCAGATTTGCTGTAAATTAATTTTTCATGGGAGCTTTAGTACTGTTGATTATCAATGGCTTTGCTTTAATCATTTTAATATTAGAAATTCTTACGTGATAACTAACGGTTTATTTCTGGAAGTCCTTCAGCTATCATTTGGTCTTAGTGCATTTGCTTGTAGTTAGTGTGAATAATTTTCATATATCTGTGGTTTAAAGATGCCTCTGTTTCTTGTTTAATGTCTTTTTGGTAATGCTTTAATTGGTTAATACTTTAATTTGTTTTCTAGGTTCAAACTAACGAACTCCCGTAGAAAAATGTCACAAATATTTTCAATTTGGGATCAAATTGGCGGCTTCTTGATGAAGATTATCCAAGAACTACAGTGGCCCTTCAATGTCGAATTTGATGGTTCCTGCAGAAGAAATGCTTTAGATAGAAGGGTTTAAGAGGAAAAGTAGTTAGTCTTAAGTAAATTCACAGGGTGATGCTTCACCACCCTTATAAATTAGGAATTTAGAGCAAATTTTTCTCTCTTTTAAATGACAAAAAGCAACAGTGTATCCTAAAATTATTAAATCTGTCAAATGCGAACTACTTGTACAAGTATCTCTGGCTAGAAGTTAAAATCAGTTTTCAAGAAAAACCTTTCAGATAGTCTGTCACTAAATTGGAGCCTTTGAACTTTGACCGTAAGTTTTGCTAAATTTGTTACTCTTAAGTTTTGCTTTTGGAACTTTAAATATTTATCCTTTTCAGGATGGGAACTAAACTCGGTAAAAGAGAAATAATCATGGATCATTTTAGGGACTTCAGATGCTTACCACTCAACACTGGGACTTCAACTATGACATCACCACCGTATTCCGCTTCATGTCTAGCATCCATAGCATTCATTACTGCTACTTGTAAATAGCACTTGTCAAAAGTTAAAAAATACCTGACCAATAGTTATACTGTGACCCACTTCAGATTTAGAAAAATTAATCTATTCAAGAGTATCAAAATTTCAGTCCAATTTTCGAAATTCCATTACGAAGATTAGGAGTTGCATAGGAAGAAGGGCTTTTCATGGCCATCATGGAGTTTTCAGTTTCTCTGTTTATTGCACATTAAGTGACCTTGAATACTCACATATTCAAATCCAAGAACTAAATGCCACCAGATCAATTTCAATATTCAAGTCACAGGATCAGTGAGCCGTTTTGATGGTGTGATATCTATGACGACAGTGCATATCAGAATTCTAATCGCTTTGCAAATTCTAGGTTTAGTGATTGAAGATGTCTCAGATTTGTTGGTATTAAATTTACATATTCAGATAGTTTGCTTTTTACACACTATATATTCGGAACTTACAAAGGTTAGGCATCCATGCAATTAAGAGTTGAATATTCCTCATAATCTCAGTTTTGTAAGAGCAGAGTTATGTCGTATGTCCTCTGTATATCACAGTTTGAACTTTGTGAGAGTTTGCATCTTATGTACTGCCAAAATAAACTTAATAGGGAATGAGGAAAAAGGGTTGACTAGAGAATTATTTGACTATATATTTTTCATCAGCACCATATTAATCATATATATGCTTAATCTTTCGTTTCCCCAATGTTCCAGTTGAGTGATTTGGGTATCAGACAGGTGGTGGTAGTCTCACTATTCATGCGTCATCTCAATCTTCTGTAGGGCCTCCCTTTCTCTGACATTTTGTGAACTTGTTGTTAACAGCTATGTTCTCTATTTCCCAGGAGTTTACTTCACCGCAAAATCAGTATTCAAACACTTGCAACAAATTCTTTTCTATTTTTACTCATAGCTTTCCAGCCTTTTTTTTATTATTGCTCATTAAGTGAACACGAAGTTTATTCATTTAACAGGTGATGCTGGTCAGTCACCAGTATAATTGTGATGATTACTGGCTCTATAAGGTACAGGTATCTGTGTAATTAACTTTTGTTTCATACTGAGGACTTAGCTCTTTTGCTATGTTTGCTTCATTCCGGTCTTTCAATGTTTAATGGATCTCATTTTTCATGTCTGTATTGTTTTTAGTGGAGGTTTTGAAAGTTTAGCTTTACTGCTGACTTAATTAATTAGGGCTTTGAAGTCTTATTTCATGGTATTTATCATTTCATGTTTTTTTTTTTTTTTTTTTTTTTTTTTTTTTTTTACCATTTGTGATTATGCTTGCGTGCGCTGTTTTGAGAGTTCCATTCAGTGCGTTTCGTCGTACCTTTAGGTACTTATCAAGGCCTCCAAGTAAAGTCTGTTGTGCATTTGTCCTCTTCCAACAGATCATGATATCCCTTACAAGAGGTGTTGCAGCCAGGTATATCTGCCTGGCATTGCCTATGAGAAGTGCCAAGTAGTCTCCTGACCAGTTACAAGTGAAGAGTAGGTTTTTAAGGTAGGCCAGTTTGTCTGGAATTCTAAATAGTTTTACCACCTGGAAAAGGCTCATTAAAAACAGCAGCCTAAAACGGGGATTAAGCTAAGGAGGCGATAGGTGGTAGTTGGGGGAAGTGCTGCTCCTGATAGGTCTTTGTCGTCCTCTTGGAGTTCAGACCAGCAATGGAGTAGTGTATTTTGTGGGAGAGTGGTACTAGCCACTAAAGTGGATGGTAAGGGCACTCTCTTTCCAGTGGTTTACATTCCATTGTTTTTTGCCTTGCTATGAATGAATCTGAGTTAACCAGAGCCCTGGTTCCTGATTCAATGCAATTCCTAAGAGCTCTCCCGGGACCTATAGGTATACATAAACAGACGTTCGGGATCTTGGCTTATCGCCTAAACTGAACAGGCAAACGTCTAATAGAGGGGCTTGTGATATATAACTGTTTTGTAGCTAGAAGTTTTAACAAATCCTTCCACCACATAGGGATTTCCTTTCTTCCAAGCATACGCTCGCTCTCTCTCTCTCATATGCAGCACATAGGACAGTGAGGGAGGTGATTGTCACCACTTGAGGGTACAAAGGCGCATGTGTAGTATAATTACTACCCATGTCTGGGGTAAATGACTGTAAACAGAAGATTCACTTATGTTAATCATATATATGACTGGTGGGCCCGTACTTGAGAATTTTGCTGTATGAACTTATTTAACCTGGTGTGAAACTGTGCAAGTAGTCAGTTCCTATTTCTTTCCGGATAAAAGTTCCATTTCTAATCCATATTTCTTTGAGATACTGATTTAAACCGTGGTTCTATTAAATTCATAAATGTTCTTGCTCATATAAACGTTTCTTAACCTCCTTTACACGTTGTTCAAGATTATTACCGTTGTTCCCATGTTTTTTCGATAACGCAAACCAAGTCCGTATTGTAATTAAAAGCTAGAATAAGGGTTACTGTAGCAATTAGTACCAGAAGTCATATTGGTCGTTCGAGTTCGAGTTGCTCTTTGTATTCAGCTGAGATTAGTTCTGTTTCAAATGATATCCAGTCTTAAAGTAAATTGCTCAGCGACTAACATTCGAAATTTACATCAGTATTACAGTAATATTAATAGCCGCCTTCGTTCGTTGTAGTTTGAGGTCGGTATAAAGCATATAATGTTAAAAGTTGATAATCAGAGTATTATAGATTAACGATCATGTTGATCTGGCAAACTTCCTTAATGGTCATAATGATGTTCAATGGCATTAAACATTATAGAGAAAAACGTCAAAATCAGAATACTGTAGCCGTGAAGAAGAACGTAACCATTTGTCAAACTACCGTGAAAGTATCGCCCTAAAATTTCTTTCAATTTGAACTTGGGTACGCTCAAATTTTCACACCAGGTTGTGTATATGCTTAGAATTGTACTAATCACAAAAATTATTTTGAGGTCCATACAGTCAGGGTTTCATATGGAACATCAATGTTGTTAAATACTAGAATTTACTTTATGCAGAGTTCAAGGTACTGTTGAAAAATAAAGAATTTCGAGATAAACTAACGAAGTTGGTAAAATGCGATAACTAAAATTAAGTACACCCCTAAAAGGATGTTGATTTTTATGAGCAATTATGGAGTTGTAATTCTTACATAAGTTCTAAGCTGTCAGAAAACTTTGCCAGCAATAGATTTCAGCTGTCTTAAAATTTCAAGTTAACTATATTATCTTTGTTAAATCTTTATAGGTTACTTAAAATTTACCGTACTTTTGTAAATTATTCTTGATTTTGCCGTTTGAAATTTATAGTTACGGGAATTGTAGACCGATATATCTTGTAATTTCGTAATTAAAATCAGTGATTTTCAGTTATTCGAGGCTGTTGCAAGCAAGTGGATGTTGTAACTTTGAACGTGCTTAACTCTGAGGCAATAAGTTACAAATGCTGTAAATGGTTCATAACTTATTTCCAGCTGATCTTTTTATTAGCACCCGAAAAATCCAACCTTTTTTTATTCAACGTTTTATGTTTAATAATAATGAACGCGCTTCATTTCAGGTAGGACTATAATAAAAAGCTTGCGTAAAATATATATTGAGCAGCTAGCCAACGTGAACTTTTTTTTGTATTTTTTTCGGTGTCGGATTACGATTGTACCAATTGAAAGACAGGTCCCTTCCATCGAAAATTTATCCGGAAAACTTTGTTTTTAAAAGTTAATTCCCTAGTTTATGCATGATAGCTGTCTCTGAATTCATTGGCCTTCGCATTTATGTAATTAATTTTTAAGCTACATTTTTCTGAAGCTGCAGTACCTTGAATTATGCACATACACCTTAGTCATATTTTATTTACTGACAGTACACTGTTGTAAATGTATTTAAATTACCATTGCATATGTATACTGCAAATTTACAGTTTCAGGTAGTTTTTATATATTTCATTAAAAATATTTTCATATTCTCTGCGATGTAACTTGACAATTTGTAAAATTTTGTATTCATGCAATGTTTTAATGTTTTTGTATATGTCTCTTTTGATAAGAGAACTTCTGTACTTGGGCGCCATTTCTACATAGTTTAACATTAGACACTCATTATGCCCTTATACCTGCTCGCTTCCCCCACGGCGGCAAGAAATTCTCCAAATCTGATCAGTGGCTAAATGAATTAGTAGCTAGGTCATTTGATGGAGTTCTTGACATTTAACTCTGTTACGGATGGTCTTGATTTTTCAGCTGGCTCGTAACTTTCATGATACAGGTTAAGAGTAACAGATTCCAAATTCGTCTCTAACCAAGTTTTACTGAGTAACCACCCACAACTTTATGCAAAAACTGTCTGTAAATAGTGTCCGGATAATTGCTTGGTTTACTCTTTAAAACACATTGTAAAAAAAACTATTCCTGCTCTAACATTATTACACTCCAACTGTTGCTGTTTTCAAAGCTTTTTGCCTTTTGTTGGGGTAATGAAGAAAGCAACTTGTACTACTCCAGTCAATTTCACAAGGAAGAAATTTACCAACAATGTCAAATACAATGAAATGCCACACCCTCGTGGTGTGTTAAGTTCTACCAAGGTTTTGTAATAATAGTAAGTTAGAATTCGGTGATAAGCCATTTGCTGATGACAACACAGATCGTCACACCTTCAATACTTTCAGCAAATTTCAGCCCATATCATGGAAGTACTGTCGTGCACAAAAGTCCGTTCCCTTAGCCATCCAGAGAGTGAACACGAATCCGCTGACTATGAAGCACCGAAGCAGTTGAACTACTAACAGATGTCGTACCGTAAGGGAGCATGGGAATAGGAAGGTGGAATGGGAAGCAGGTATTTTTCTTGAGCATAGAGTAGTCTCCATATTCTAATATCGTTAAGTGATCAAGTTTTTGTTGTTGAAATACTGGGTCTGAGGGTAAAATGTGCAGTTAAGGAAATATGCGAAATAGAGTAAAAGTGCTTAGGAAGTCATTCATAAATTAATATTTCCTATAGATTATCGTATCTTATCAACAGACATGACTGTCCACAAGATCGATACAAAACATTTCACGAACAGTGTTTACGGTGGTGTCGTATAGTCTGTATGCCACCTCTTATAAAAAAAAAAACTAACAAACATTTATAGCAGCAAATCAGCAAAATTTTCAGTTCACTTACGTTATTGAGGTAACTGCATCTTTTATATGTAAATATTCAGAGATCTGTTATATTTAGTCATTTTGCGTAACTGGGCCAATATCCACAGTGAAGGTGGCGATATGGGTGATGACAACTGAATGCCAGATTTTAGGCACTTACAAATTATAGCTATACGTAATTTTTTGGAAATACTAACACAAAATGAATTATTATTTTCACCAATGTAACAAATTCATATTCAGTAAAAACATAGAAAGAAAGCAGGGAAAAAATAATAGCACAAGAGATAAAGACAGAAAAAATTATGAGAGAGAGAGAGTGTTTGTTTGTTTGTTTCTGGGTAAGTTGAAAGAAAGCAGGGAAAAAAATAATAGCACAAGAGATAAAGACAGAAAAAAATGATAGAGAGTGAGTTTGTTTCTGGGTAAGTTTCATTATGTATTGTTTGGTAGCTTTGTCAGCGGTGTGAGGTTACAGCAACGAAAATGCGCAGTGAATTGAATCTCTCTTACCTGTCCAGTTGTGATTGTTGTTAATGTAGAATGTCATGGTCATGAAAATTATTAATCCACAAACAATATGATGATGTTGACACTTTTTAAATTAACATAAGTCTATATCAAAGGTTTAAGGATGACGCTACCCATACCTGTGGTAAGAAGTATACCTTTGGTAGGATGTGACTTGGGACACGCACAAATGCCAGTGCAGATTATAGAACACCGCCGTAAACACTGTTTCCGAAATGTTTTGTATCGGCCTTGTGGATAGTCATGTCTGTTGATAAGATACAATAATCTATAGGGAATACTAATTCATGAATGCTGACTTCCTAACCACTTACTTTTATTCTCATATTTATTTCGCATATTTCCTTAACTGCACATTTTACACTCAAACCCAGTATCGTCAACAATAAAAACTTTCTTAACGATATTAGAATATGAAGACTTTATTCTCAAGAAACACACCTGCTTCCCACTACTCCTTCCTGTTCCCATACTCCCTTACGGTGCGACATCTGTTTGGTCTTCCAAGCTACTTGTTCAACTGGTTCGGTGTTTCATAGCGGATCCGTGTTCACTCTGGATGGCCAAGGGAACGGACTTTTGTGCACGCCAGTGCAAATCAGGACCTAGCCTCATCTTAAAAGCCTTTTCGTTATTACCTTACGCTTCCTATACAATAATATGTATACGCATACATAAATAAATAGCCGCCATTCAAGACAAGGAAGTATTCTAGGGTCGGGTTGGTTAGCAAGATTTACAATTTGGGCGATCTAGCAAGAACCGTCATGGAAGATAAAGAGGAAAGTCATACACGGACATTCAGGGAACTTACGATTCAATCAGAATTATATGGGATGAAAAAATAACATAGTAGTGATTGTAATTACATCACAAAGGGAAATCACGACAGTTACTATGCATGATCGTATTGCTTGAGGTAATTTGTATGGAAAAGGTTTCACTGTAGGGATATTCCACTAGTTTCAATGACACTTAGCATGCTCAGGAAATTTTTTTGGTAATCCAAGGTTTTTACGTAAAACTAATTTAACTGCGCGAATACAAATTATTGATAAAGAAAGTGCCAGCCAAGTAATGGAGAAAAGGGTTTTACGATGTTAGTTCATGGTGTATGCGTCTTTTCAAGTGATACTTTGGTTTTTATGAGGAATATCAAGGTGTGAGCTTAGTGTGTGCTGATAATCGGTAAATGACCGATCACCAATCTCAACTTCCTATTCGGAACCTTGGTGAAACTGCACTTCCATGTGGGTAAACAATCCTTTCATTCCGGTGGCTAAATTAGATTGACATTTCTGGTAGTTCTTCCTCTTCTTTGGAAAACTGAAATGATGTGCCGTCAAATATTTGCAACTTCACTTCTCCACCGGGGGGCAGGGAATGTTTGTAGCTCCTCGTCTTCACTAGAAAGCAGAAAATGGTTCTAGTTTTAGGTCTCCATCAGAGGCTGACAGTGTCGATTGGAGTTTCCAAGATCTCTAATTTGCCACCATGAACCTGTCTGGACAAGGGAAAGAAAAATAAGTCACTACCGGAAACAGACCTTGTTCAAGAAATAAAGCAAAAATAAGTCACACTACAGGAAACAGACCTTGTTCAAGAAATAAAGCAAAAATGATTCAATCAATGGAAAACAAAACCATTTAAATACCAAGGCAAAATCTAAAGGAAGCCTGGATAAGCAATGGCATAAATGGTATTGTTTATACCAGTTGCCCATGAATTGTTTATTAAAGTTATTAGGCCTAGTGTATCATAATAGTGTACTTCCTGATTGCAACCAATGCAAGAAAAATTGCCGTTAAACAAGCCAAGTCATCCAACACCACTAAAATTTTTTGAAACGGAAGATATGTAAGAGGTTATTGGGCGATGGTCATTCTTGGGAGAAAAACAATGAAATTACTAATTACAGTAGGTCAGACTTCGGAAAAGCTTGCTCTTTGTACAATACATTGAGCTTGCATTCCGTGCTTCATAATAAAATGATCATTCTTACTGAAAGACGATGGTGTTTACTTCCACAAAGAGGGTTTTTAAGATCTTTCTGTCAAGGACCAAGTTCATTACCACAACTACATTGACAACTACAGTGACCCCAGCCTTGTTCTTTGCATCTACAAGATGACATAATATAGTCTAATTCTTTCCACCAGTAGACATTCCCTTGATTTAGGTGAGGTAGATTAAGCCAATAGGATGACTTATTTAAAAGGAGGCTTGCACTCAACAGAAGACCCACTAATCAGTGGCAGAGGAGCTCTAAACTTATGACTTTCTTCTTAGGATTCAGTAAAAAAAAAAAAAAAACCTATTATTGATTTGTTGAGAAATATTGCATCTACCACAGTTCTTGAGTCATGGATAGTAGCTGTTTTAGCTGAAAAACATATTAAAAGGAAAATATCTCTTTCCAAAATGTGACTGCAGAGATGACGCCCAACCCAGCGTTGTCCAGAAGTTGTCATCACTCATCAATATCACGTCATTTAGTAGCCTCATAAGTTCCCCAATGAAAATACCTTCCTGTTGGAACAAGAGCCACGTGGTCCCAATGCAGCATCTTTGTGAGTTGCGCCATGGTGGAGCAAGACTTTGTCATGTACGTATTTCTTCATATGGGTTCTAGACGCTTCTTGTATGGCATGATCGAATGGGCTGTTTTGAAGAGCCTATCAGCATGCAGAAATTAAAAATTTTTTGTCATACCTGTGATGAGGAGAAGCAGTCAGCCCTTCAGTTCCTGCCCTCCATCTGCACAATCTCCGGTTTCTGGGAGAAACATCATTTGCTGTCCCATCCTGATACCGCCGTTTCTGTGACATCTTTGAGCACAATGCCATCGAGCCAGCATCATCTCTCCAGCTGAGTTCCCAGCCACCTTTCTGTGACGTCTTTGAGCCCGAAGCCACCGTGACAGCATCATCTCTCCAGCTGAGTTCCCAGCCACCTTTCTGTGACGTCTTTGAGCCCGAAGCCACCGTGCCAGCATCATCTCTCCAGCTGAGTTCCCAGCCACCTTTCTGTGACGTCTTTGAGCCCGAAGCCACCGTGCCAGCATCATCTCTCCAGCTGAGTTCCCAGCCACCTTTCTGTGACGTCTTTGAGCCCGAAGCCACCGTGACAGCATCATCTCTCCAGCTGAGTTCCCAGCCACCTTTCTGTGACGTCTTTGAGCCCGAAGCCACCGTGCCAGCATCATCTCTCCAGCTGAGTTCCCAGCCACCTTTCTGTGACGTCTTTGAGCCCGAAGCCACCGTGCCAGCATCATCTCTCCAGCTGAGTTCCCAGCCACCTTTCTGTGACGTCTTTGAGCCCGAAGCCACCGTGCCAGCATCATCTCTCCAGCTGAGTTCCCAGCCACCTTTCTGTAACGTCTTTGAGCCCGAAGCCACCGTGACAGCATCATCTCTCCAGCCGAGTTCCCAGCCACCTTTCTGTGACGTCTTTGAGCCCGAAGCCACCGTGCCAGCATCATCCCTTCAGCTGAAGCCCCAGCCACGAAGGATAAGTCGCCGGTTACGTATTTGAACTGCTCCACCTTCCAACCAGTTCCCCATATCTATAACTGCTTTGATTTATTTTGATTTGTGTCACGTGGAATGAAAGCCGAGGGGAAGCAACATTTCATTTTTCTTGTTTGTAAATAAGGTTGTGAATAAACGTGTTGTGTGATTTTCTTTTTATATTTATTTCCCATATTTCAGTTGCTTGTGTCGAATCCTTATTTGTACAGAGATTGAAAGAACCTGCAACGATTCTTGGAACCGTAACACCTTGATAATGTGTGTATGAAATTCAAAGACGTTCACACTGCATATTTTTGGAGTTAAACATTTATCACAACTGCCATACCCAGAAAAAAAAATTTAACATGGAAACCCTTATTACAGAAAGAAGCCTTAGCAATGCAGCGGTCATGCTGGTTCTCTAACCCAACTTCAGAAAAATCAGAACAAAGAGCGACCTCCCTATGAAGAGAATATTTTCACCAAAGTTGCCACCATAAAAGATAAAAGAAAAGGCTTCACAGACGATGATACCGCAGCACCTGATACAGTACTCAGACTATGGGAAAGGTCACTGCATGGTCGCAAAAAGCCTTTGGAAATGGTTGTAAGCTTACACAGCCCGATTCGTCTTCTTTGTTTTGTGTAAGTGAAAAAAACTTTCACAGCCTTACCAGCTTCTATCACTGCCTCTCATAAGCTCCCTACAATGCTAAAATAAACTTAGATATTGCAACCAGTCGCTATGATACAAATACTTAAAGGCTGTTTACTGAATTATCAAGCTTATCCTACTACTGTACTTAAGCTTGGAGAAGTAAATAAACAGGCTTAAAAAAGTCACTGTCACGAAGAAGAATGATATCGCAATCAAGTGATTTACAGTAAGATGATATCTGGTTAATCATAGGAGTACTGAACAGCCTGCTGGAATGTGAAGGTGGGGGGCGGTTATAAAACTGGCCGTTTCTAAATGTGGGATTTTGACTAGGAACGATGTCTTAACAGTAAAATAACCTTTCAGTAAACTATTTGATGCAACTGAATCCCGACCTTTTTTCTCTGAAGTCGGAATGGACGAAAAGAAGTGAAAAGGCTTGTTTAATCATTGGGTATACCGCAACAGGTTTTTCTGGTCACATTGGTCACTACTGTAGTCATTTACCTTTTAAATATTCAAATACTGAAAATACATAATTTACAATGGTTAACTGTCTCTTTGAAGTCTCTTTGAAGTATATCTTAAAAAATACTGAAATACTACTAGCTCTCTCTCTGCATTTGTATTTCATCTTATGATTGTAAAAACATCTGTTGGAGCCAGAACTAAAACGTAACCTGTCAAAGCTGAAATTTAAATTTACCATCAACAGGCAAACATACCTAATGCAGGATTAGGCAGCCAGCAGGTGACCCATTTGAATAACGATTTCTAAAACATGCTTCCAGTGGAACTCAGCTTATTTCTTCAGAGGTTCAGTATCCTGAAAAAAAAAAGAAATCCGTTAAAATAAACCTTCTGCCACATACAGCGCATTATGAAATATGTAACTTATATCAAAGTTTGTTAATCACTATGCAAATAACGAAGTATCTTTTTGGTACATCACTGAGCTACTTCACATATGCAGGCGTATTTTCATATCCAACAGATGATGCCTGACAACTTCAACAAGCTTCAAATAATCAGTATCAACTCTAGCATATTCACGCTAGCTTTAAATAATGGGGTCAAAAATTTTCTCGTTAGCAGACATTCTCAACTTGTTTTGAGCCACTAACCAGTGCATGACTAAGATAATCAACAATGGCATGTTCTTTCCCCTCTCTCCATTAGACATTAAGCTGAAATAAAATTTGAACCCATGCCTTCAAATTCTGCAATTTAACATTTTCTAACTGTGGAACAGAATAACTGCTAAAAACCGGTATGAGTGGCCGATGATCTATGACAGCGTTGGAATGTCTAAGCCCAGCTTAATTACAATACTGATTACCAAGGCTTCCAATTCATTCACTGGATATCCTGTCTCCAAACTGGCCGAGAATTTTCTTCCACGTAATAGGTTTCCAATGTCATCATGTTTTTGCATTAGGCTGAAACCAAGGCCTTCATTCTGCCTCCATCAGTAAGATGTCTCTTTATTTGCATTAAACGGAACAAGCACTTTAACTTCCTTTATGAACTGGTAATCATAAAAACTTTCAGTTGTGTTATGTTAGTCAGTTGCAAACTCTACAATAGCCTTCAGCTGCCTGTGTCTACTTTTGTGTCTTCTCAGAAAAAAGTCCAGAAACTGCACAGAACAATTTAAATTTCTTTAGGTTTGAGGTAATACCTGGATCAACAGTGACGTATACGTTCATATTTACTCTTGTGTGCTCTTCACTTGTCCAGGTGACTTTTAATACATCATAAACCACATTCTGGGCTCTTTCTATGCCATCAACAGAAAGGTCACCTCTAAAGTTGTAGCTATCTCCAGGCCTAATAAAACCCGTTAGTGTTCACATATGTTTAAATCTTCCGGATGGTGCCATTAAAGCTGGAAAATCCCTCGATTCTTCACGTAATTCTAACAGCCAGTATCATTCAATAGCATCACAAACTGTCAAGAATCCTGCACCATGCAAATTCTCACTCACAGAATCCTGGGGCGTCTTGATAGTAAAGTACTGATCTGTGTACCCGTTAGTTTACCTTTGTTAAATCAACTGTCGAAAGACTATTGATTTAATACCTCATATAGCTTTCGATGCAAAAACAATTGGATGACACTCCATCGTGCCTGTCTCTATATCATTCAACAGCACTCAGTTGATCCATATCACTCAGTTCCCTCTTCAATGCTTCTCGTACTGTGTAACTCATTGGTGCAGCATCAAATTAGTGAAATGTTTTGCATTTTTCTTCAGCCCATTCTTCACTGGTACATCTCTGATCGGTTTCAGCTTTTCAGTGCTTTTTAACTAATGAATATTCATTCTTCCATTAAAAGATATTTTGCCTGATCAATACTGTCAGAGGTATCTGTTTCTCCTTCTGTTTTTAAATTTCACGTACTTTATACTTGGTTGGTTTCGTCAGACAAAATGGACAATCTTCATGTTTAATACTAAGATTTCTGCATACCTGAAGGATATACACGTCTACATTTTCAGTACATTCATTCCCATTTCATTTCAGGATCAGTGTAGTCTGCCCCATAACATCCAATGGCTTTCCACTGACTTTCAGGCTTCAAGTCAGAGTATCAAAAGGTTAGAGTTAAATCTGACATCACATTTATGCCAGCAACTGTCATTTCAGTTCCTGTACTGGCTAAATAAACCTTCCTGGAATGTACAGATCAGTAGATAGCACAGGGAATCTTTTATGCAAATTTGAAATGTCAGCAATCTTGTTAACATTTCCAGGCTTTCCAATGTGGGTTCCAGACCCTTCTTTACTTGGTTTTTCACATTCTTTTCTATAGTGCCCACATGATATCTACATCTGTGATATGGTTTGCTTCCAACTGGAAAGGATTTACCACTTTGATGAGCACAAGTCCACATCTGCAACATTTTTTTCAAATCTCCCTTAGGTTCTTGGGTTTCAAAAGTTTTTTCTTCTGCCCAGCTCTGACCTTTCTCATGGAATCTACTATTTCTAGCATTAACAGTGGCTCCTCTAATAGTGTCTTCTCTTTGGCCCAATTTGCTACCGAGACAAAGTGTGACAAATGAAAATGAAGTTTTCATAATAAAACTAATATTGAAATACTTATCTGAACACCTGAATTAGCCCTTAATCCCACTAGCCCGAACAACTCTCAATTACCCATCCCACTATAGTGGGAATTTTAACAGCCAGCGTTACCAACGCTGCAGGTAAAATCTTGTCACTTGAGCTACCATAACAAACGGTTGGCAACGCTGACACAGGTGTGCGCCGACACGTCCCATTTTCGTCAATTGCTTTATTCAAGGTCAAAACTGATGTGGAGAAAGGAGGGTGGGAATCATTCAGGTGTTCAGGTAAGTATTACAATATTAGTTTTATTATGAAAACTTCATATTGCAATACACTCCCTGAACACCTGAATTAGCCCGATTAACGACATTTAGAGGAGGAAGGATCAATTCTATTGCACGCCCCTTTGACAACCGCCGAGATGGTAGCTCACCAATCTGCTCTGCATAAGATATCCATTTAGCCAAACACTCACCATATCAATCAATGGTTTCAGTGATGACACATGTTGGAGAGTCCTTTGATCAACAGTCAGGTCAGTGCTCTTGGCTAGGATACCTACCTAGATAAACACTCGCCTTATCAATCGTCGTTTTTGGTGATGAGACATGTTGGAGAGTACTTTGATCGCCCGTCAGATCCGTACTGTCTTGGTCCTTCGACCTCCCATGTGGTTCTTCAGAACCTCTCATGTATGGAGGAGTACGGTGACCTCCCACGTGGCTATTCATAGCCTCTCATGTATGGAGGGAAATAAAGCAGTGTGCCGAGCCGCTGATCCTCCAGATAAGGTCCGATGATCGACGAGCGAAGTATCTCGGTGCCGACGAAATAGCCTAGCCTACTAGAGTACCCCCTTGGACTCTAGTAGGGAAACTATCAAAGACTAAGATGCTTAAAACGTACTAAACCTAAGTTTATATGATTATATTATCACTGTTGCCTAAGAATTCTAAAGACTAAAAGGAATTCCTCTATCTGGTTAACCTAAGAATCTCCTCACTAAGCGAATACTGCATCAGCTAAATAAACGCCCCTAGATAATAGATTTTGCCGCTAATGTGGACTAAGAGAATAACCCTCTGCACCTCTGCACTAAGCGAATACCACCTCAGCTAAATGAACGCACCCTAGATAATAGACTTTGCCGCTACACAAGGACTAAGAGACTAACCCTCAACCTCCGCACTACTACTATCTCAGCTAAATGAACGCACCCTACATAATAGACTTCGCCACTAAACACTGTGAGGCGATTCAAACATCTCTAAGTAAAAGAAGTAAACACTGAGACGGACTTCCAAGTAGCTGCTTCCAAAGTAGACAGCAGTAAATAATTCCTGGAAAGGAAGATGAATTGGACATACTCTGAATACTATGCAGTCGGGAAAATACAGAGCTGAAGACGACGAAGAACAGCCCTAAGAAGCCTGCGAAATCTAATCCCTCTGAAAGTAACTAATCACATTCCCTGACGGCGGACAGGAAGGATTCACGGAAAGACAAGTGTGTGCGGAAGGAGTTTCGCAACCTTTGATGAATAGACTTAATGCTCACACCAGACAAAGATATCTCCGCTGGATCACCAGTAATGAACACTTGCAGATAAAGAATTTAAACGAACGAGGCAGAGTTTTAACCTCCAACTCTGTCTTCGCTGCAAATTCCAGAAGACAGACAAATATGTATCATTATCGCATGGGAACCCAACCTAGAAACTGCTTGAAGCTCGCCCAACCCTTTAGGGGAAGCTAAAGCCGTAAGAAAAAGCAACTTCTTAGTGTCTTAACATTATAGCTTCAATAGGTTCAAAGGCAGGGGAAAGCAATATAATATTGAAATACTTCCAATAAGTCCCACGAAGGGGGCCCGAGTCAGCAAAACAGGACATTCAATCTTAAAAGAACTTAATCATCGATTATCTTATTACTGAAACTTCAGAAATGTGGAAACTAAATATACCGCTAATCTTTGAGTGGTAGTCAGCAATAGCCGAATACAAAAGACTCTTGACTTTCCGGAGGAATAAAAGAAAAAATCTGCTATTTAGGCTATGGAAGGTCTAGAGATAGAATGACCTTCCTTATGACACTAACTTCTATACCATTTCTAGCTGAACATGGTAAGGCTTACGGGTTGACTTAATCTAAAAGAAAACTATTTAGACATAGCTTTAGGGAGTCCGGACTGTTTAGCAGCTCTCTCTACAGTTGCCCTGCAACTAGGTCCAGCACGCGAGGGTTTGGATAATAACAGTAAGAATGCGGTCGTCTGAGAAGAAGTTTCGCATTGGTAGGGACATCGGAACTTCCGTAGGGAGCTCAAGGAGTTCCGGAAACCAAGCGTGTTATGGCGAACAGGGAGCTGTTAGAGTCAAGGTCGTCTTGACACTCTCCTGCAATTTCCCTCTTACCTGATTAATGAGACCAGATGGAGGAAAGGCGTACACTGGCATGTGATTCCAACTTGTAATGTCACCTTGGTGTCTATCGACATGGGGACACCATTAGAGAGAAATAATCCGGAAGACGATGATTTAATCATGTCACGAATAAGTCGACAGTTGCTGGCCATTTCTGGAGAACCTGACATATTACTCCAGAGTCAAAGTCCACTCTCCCCCCCAATACCTGAACGGGAGCGACTTAGCAAATCTGCCCGTACTTTGAGACTCCTGATATAAATTGGGGAAGAAGAGACACTTTTCGTTCTTCGCACCCTCTCAGGACTATGTGCTATAGTACTGAGTTCTGTTGAGTCTGTTCCCCCTCTGGGTTCTTCAGATACGACACGGCAATTCCGCTGTTGTTAAACATAGCCACCACTCTGTTGCGCACTAAGACTGAGAACAAGTGAGGGCTTCCTTTACAGCATTGATTTTCCCAAAGATTTATTGACTACTCTCGTTTCCAAGGCCTGGATTCCTCCAAGGTTGTTTCCCAACCTTGATCTGAGGCATCTATGTACAGATGAACGTCAGGAAGAGGGGAGATGAAAGACCTTTCCCGTTAGATGCACTTCTGACTACCACAAACGATCCAACAGGCAAGAATCGCTCCCGACTATAACTGTGTTCTCGTTGCGGAAGTCCCAGCGATTCCTGAGACATACCTGAAGAGAGAGCACATCCGGATACGAGACCCTGGAATTAAAAGAGAGAGAGAGAGAGAGAGAGAGAAAGAGAGAGAGAGAGAGAGAGAGAGAGAGAGAGAGAGAGAGAGAGAGAGAGACATTCTCCCTAAGAGGCTTCTACGAGCTGGTACTGGTCGTTCCCTGCTGGACGGGAACCATTCTATCTGTTGAAGGACTGATTGGACTCCATCTAGGGTTGTGAAAACCCTCAGAGGAAGAGAGAGAATCCTCTTACCTGAATATGTTAAGAATTCTATAGAATCCCTCACTCTTACTAGCTCCTCTAGAGAGGAGGCCAGGATCAAACAATCGTCTAGATACCTCAACACACTGTATCCTCGACGATGCATAATTGCCGACACTGGAGACATGATTTAGAAGAAACCATGTTCATCATACTGGCTACGTCATCATCCTTGAATAAGAAATAGCTAAGCTAATGGTGTTCTTATGAACGTCCGGATACTGAGGGGGGAAGATGACCAAGATAGAAATTTTGAATTTCCTGCTCCAAACGTCGTGGACGAAGCCAAAGCTTTCGCCTGGTGAGCCAGACCCCACGAGATAAATTTATTAGGCTGCCAACAGCCACGGATACGAAGGGACATAGCCGTCACTCTTTAGAACCTGCATTACAATAACTTGACCGCATCCAGAAAGAATTGAGCCTCAGACTGATTGCGCAACACATACTCCAAGCACCTGCTTCCCTAAGAGAAGTCCCTACGAGCCAAGACGATGCTGGAGATTTAAACAGGATTTCCTCAACTGATTCGTTGATGGGCAACCTGACACCTGCCGAAGGATTATCTCTAACTGCGTAAATTGCCCTACTCGGAGAGAGAAGAAAAGAGTGCTGACTATTAGAAGCAACTATCGATGCTAAGCGAACGTCCGCCTCCTCCAAAGCCTGGCTAACCCGATCGAACCAAACCAGCCAACACAAAAAAGAGGCAGGAGCTGGCTTAGTGTCATAAAAAAACCTAAAAAATCGGGAGATCCGGAGCTCTTGCTTGAGGGTACGAAGAAGTAATATACTCAAGCCTGTGTCTGTAATCATTACTGCTGGCAAGAGGACATTCTAAGTCCGTCAGAATCTCCTGCACCTACGGATAAGAATCCTGTTCCGCAATGTCTGAACGGTCTAAGACCGACAAAGGAGGAGGCACTGAACGAAGCCCCAGACAACAATGAAGAGTCCGCAATCAGACCAACCTAACCAGAATGCTGAACCGATAAAAACCCGGAGCCGATTCATCATTATTACCAAGGGGAAGACATGTGAGAGTAGCCAAACCCACATTGTTAAATTTTAGGGGAGGATGCCCAAATGAAACCGCTGCGGAGGGACGGAAGAAGATGAAGGAGGGAGAATGAAAGAGATAGAAGTTACCCTGAGTTACCGCCGCGGAAAATGCAGGCGATGAAAGCCAGGGACTGCTCGAGGAAGGTACCGCACGCCCTGCCAAAACCACGGAGCGCAAACCCAAACAGGAATTGACAGGAAAACCCTGTGAAATACCTGATACTATCAGAACAGCCGCATGAAGCGGAAGCAAGGGGTTGCGCATACCCGAAGGGATGGAACAGGAAACCCCTGCGGCCAAAATCTGCCGAAATTGGGTTTTTGCCTGTCCGGAAGCTCCTCCTACCGGAGAAGACTGTACTGAGCAAGGAAAAGGCAGGAGGCAAAGGAATAGCAGACGCATAAAAAGAAGTTACCTGAGAGGAGGAAAACCAAAATCGAAGGAGGGAAAACAGAAGATGCGGAAGCCGCAGGAAAGACCGGAGCAGAAGAAGAAAAGGCCGAAGAGGAGACTGGAAAGGGAGCAACAGAGAATGTGGGAGCAGGAGATGAAGCGACAGATAACCCAAAAGTAAACTTGGAACAAAAAGGAAGGAAGGTACACCGAATCTGCCCTCCCTCAATAATCCTGAAAACATATCCGACATGAATTTTGGACACTACTGTTTCACATACTCTCTAATGTTAGAGAAAACATTTGAGAAAAATATAACCTCTCTCCATAGGTCTGTACTCGTCTAAAAACCCCGCCATCCGTCTTATAACTCGCCACATCCAATTGCAGGTCCCGCAAATTACTTTAGAAGCCAAAAGGACACACCATAATCCGCCTTACTAGATGGAGGAGTAGAAAATACAGGGAAGGGGGAAACTACAGTAGGTGATTTAGAAAACAGTAGGAAGTGAGTTAGAAGCTAAAGCAGAAGGATTCTGCCCCACTGTAACTGAAACATTGACTTGAGACTGAGCCAGATCGGAAGAAGAGATGAAGGAGAAACTCTTGTCATAGCACAAAAACCACTCGAACCCAAAACCGAAACCCGTTCAGGAGAATGACACAGCACCGTTAATACCTTCTCCTCACTACCAAACCCAAACCTATCCTCGTTTATCACACCTAGATCTTGATCCTAACAGTATCAACATTAAATTTATCAATACTACAAGGGGGTTGGGTGGGCGGGGAATCCTTCACTGCCTGCTCCGCGCCGAGGGGGCTGGCAGACCCTACCCACTCGGAGGCTTGCGGTTTTGCCATTACCCTCAGCACCTGTTAGGGCTGGTTCTGGAACAGGCAGGGGAGCTGAAAAGGAAGAAGAATTAGACATCCTAATACAGTACTACTATTATCCCTATCTGAGAAATGTTGAAGAAGACTAGCTATTGAATTTTCCTTACTAATTGCAATCCTATCCTCTATCTGTTTGACTACCTTTGAACTCGCTAAATCCATCAACTGATCTGTAGCAGAAGTCTGAGACACTTGAGGCAACGAGAATCTGACCGACGTCTGCCGCCCTTACTAGCCAAAGACTTGCGATGACGAATGTAATCGTCCCTCTCTTGTGCTTTCCAATGGGAACATTCATCGCAATTAGTCTGGACATCACATTTAACCTTCCTACATACCTTACGGAATGTCTATCGTGTCTCAAGGTACTCATCCGTCTTTGCAGGAAGAAGCAGCGATGAGTGCCAGCGTCCACCGTCGTAGGCGGTCGAGGCCGACGTCGAAGCCGATGGCACGGTAGTAGAAAGTGAAAAGTCCGTGATGCACAATCGAGACCGGGAACCTGCGAGTCCAAATCCAAACGACGTTCCACGTCGAAGATATCCAGAAAATCCAGGAGAAAAACCGTTAAATACAATCCAGGTCTTCACCACAAGTCCAAAATATAAAGAGAAGTCGGGCAATAGGACTAAAACCTCGCACTGCAGGAAACAACCTTCCAGCAGCGCAAACAAAAAGCAATTGACGAAAATGGGGCTTGTCGGCGCATACCTGTGTCAGCGTTGCCAACTGTTTGTTATGGTAGCTCAAGTGGCAAGATTTTACCTGCAGCGTTGGTAACGCTGGCTGTTAAAATTCCCACTATAGTGGGATGGGTAATTGAGAGTTGTTCGGGCTAGTGGGATTAAAGGCTAATTCAGGTGTTCAGGGAGTGTATTGCAATATGAAAATTTTCTCAGACATTTTCATGAATCATTAGTTTGATTTTTTGTTTTTGTTCAAAAGGTAGTATTAATTTCACAGAATTTCCAGGCTCCTTTAATGATGGCCATGGTACTTTAACTAAAATCTTCAGTCCATAAGGTAATTTTTTGAATGACTTTGTCAAGAATCCTTCATCAGTAATTTGTTTTAATGCAATTTTGTTTTTTTAAGAAAAGTGTTTTCTATACTATCAATATGTCCTCAGTGTAAGAAGACTGTGCATGCAGGATAGAGCGTTGAATTTGGAAGTGTACTGGTTCTCAAAATAGTCATTACTAGAAGTTATTTCAAACCATGGTTTTCTCAAGGTTTAAGTAATTCAGACGAATTTGACAATTATTTTCAAGACAAATATTTGGTTAACCGATTAGAATACCCCCAAATGTCTAACAATAAAAGTAGGACCATTGTTAGAACCTTACTTTTTGGTCAGGGTAATTTAGGGAGAGGTCCAGGGACTGCTCATTACCTTTGGGGATGGTGAGGAAGACGACTCAAAATAATTGTGGTATGTAAGCAAATATTGTTTCTATGATTTATGGTGCCTTAGGTCAAGCTATCCTGGGGAAGTTCAAGGGTGGGGATGAGAGGGAAGTCTCCTTCCAAGTCAAGTCGGGTATGGTACCCTAGGTTACGTTAGGTTAGATTAGGATTAATCCTTATATTTCACTCCATTATTAATGACACTTTTTGCCAGGCTAACTGGGTGTTCTGGGGTGGCTTTCCAGTCTGATAGGCCTCAGCACTCTATTTTAGGTTAAACTGCATCCCACTTACTCACTCTGCCACATTTTTCATTTACAGCCAAGTACTTGCATAGGAAATAAGTGTCACATTTGTCCTAACTTGAAAAAGTAAATATTTTATATTCGTACCGCATTATTTGCTAAAAAAAATAACTTTTACTAAGAATTACGATGGTGTTCATGTCCAGCAAGGTTATAACTATCTCAGCAAATATACATACTTACGAATTCAGACACATGAAACTTCAATGGTGAGTTTACAAAGCTTATGTTTTCAAGCTTATATTGCACTGATGACAGCCATTTTCACAGCAAAAATATCTCCAAGCAACAACAGGGAGGGTCTCAACATATCATGGAACTCTACCAAGAAAACTTTTGAAGTTTCAACTGGTAGAAAACTTTACTAACTATAAGTCGGAAAAATTAAAGAATTCACAAGCAACACTATCTGGCGTGCTTGCTATCAGTGCCTAAGATTTTAGGATGACCCAGTTGCTGCAGGACTCAATCAAAACATCAAGTGCGTGCTTATAAAACTGACAAGGCCTTCATCCTCTACTTCAAATACCATTATTGTTATTATGTTGCCCTTCAGTCTACACTTCAGGTATCACCATTGGATTATTGGTGCTATTTAATAAATTTTCACAAAATTAATATCACATCATTACCATTTTGTCATTCGTTAATTCTAGTAGATGAATAATGTACATAAGTGTTCTAAGTCAAAAGATACATGAAACATTATCTGATCCACATAAGCAACTGAAAATAAAAACAAAACACTTTAACAGCCTCCCTACTAGGTTGTGCTTCAGGAGTATGTTTAGTTGCTTATGGAGTTATGGAGTACAACATGTTAATATAGCAACTCTATGTTATGTTAGGTTAGGGAAAGTTAGGTTAGGATGTACCGTTTTAGATAAGGTTAGGGTATCCATTTACGTAAGGTTCTGTGGTTAAGGCTCCACCTCACACACACAAACACACACACACACACACTAGGCCTTGTGAAGGGCAGCACCCTATGTCAGATTAGGATGTATCCTGGTAACAGGAGCATACACAGTGGAGAGGTACTATGTGGCAAATTTTTCGGGGTGGGGAGATATTTAATTACCAACATTTGACCGGAAGAATGTTACATTTGTTCCTCTAAAGATGGAGGATGTTGATATTTTCCTTGAAAATCTGCATGGCTTAAGCTGATCAAACTTTTGGGAAAACTGTAAGCTATTCTTCATACTCACACAGTTTGGCATTCTTTAACTGAAACTGCACTTTAGACAGCAACTGCTCAGGCAGGAAACCTATGTATAAATCTAGGGTATTTTAACCAAAATGTTACCGAGTTGAAAGGGTCCTAACTACCAATCTGTTGGCAGCCTAAGCATAAGGAAATACATTTGTGGGAAAGGGGAAGCAGGGAGATATAGTGGCAGGAAATGCAAAAATAGATGGGAAATGGCAGATTCTTTCTAGGTGAACATAAGATCACATATCTACCAGAAAGTCCTTAACTGGGTGTTAACAGGCAAGTTATGGTCATTTGGCCACAGAAAATCGGTACACCTATTATCACCACCCATGGTTGGTGCCCATTTCCTAGCGCTATGCTATGCCTATTTTATGCATCTTGAAAGACGCCTTTGGCTTGTGAGTTAGCCTATTACAAAAAAGCCTATACACCTCTACAAAATCCTAAACTAGTAAAGCCACTGTAAATTTTATCGCCTATAAATAAAGACTTGACATTCCAAGTCTGGACAGTGCAACGACCCTTAGGATGGAATATGGAAGCCATGGTCCCCTTGACTGTATCAAGTTTGGATTCGCGGGATACTAAGATGCACTAGAATTCATGTCGAGGTCTAGGAGTCGTAGAATAAGCTTAGGCTATGTCTTACTGGCTGTTACTAATCTATTAGTACTTATCGATTTATTTCCTTCTATTTACAAGCTTACATGTTACAACTTACCAATATCACATTTGGGAATAAAACACGCACAAAATTTCCCACACAGTTTTCCTCCACAAATTAAAGTTTTACCAACACACCGTTGGGGACTTGGGATGTATAGATGGGTGTGTTCCTCCGCCCCACAAAGCAACAAATGACAATCATCTTGCGTTGAAACTGTTGGCTGTGAGAAGTGATGTCGCTCAAAGTAACTGGCAGACGCACTTCAGAACTTACTTTTGCAAACCTAATTATAAAAGAATCGGGTGAATATTATTTTGGATGTTATCGCTTTTAATTTGTCAGTACAGTAATGCCACCTCCGTGATCAAATTTGAGAAGAAAAGTCCCAACATTTAAGCAAATTACTGAGGATTTTGACATATTCACGCAACGTCGTTACTCTGTTCTTACATACTGTAGCTGCTGCAAAATTTTGCGAACTCATGATCTGTCATATCAAGTCTTAATTAAGACCATGCTTTTTTTTTCATAAATCTGACGGAAAATATGAACCAAAGATTCAAAGAATGATTCATAAAGATGTTTGGACAGTCTTCGTTTATGGTTGCTAGTCAAAGAAAACTTCAGTTCGTGTGAACGATTTTACTTATGTAATGATGATATCATCCTCATTTTTCATTGGAGGCTGCCGATGTTTACAACTTGCGCAAGTTTACATGATATAACGAAGATGCCATAAATATTTTCAGACGAATTCCTAATAGAATTTGAGGTGGCCTATGCACTACACTTTTATTTCCGCACATTTTTTTATCCTTAAAGGCATGTATATCTGCCGGATCAATTTAGAAAAAATGAGAAATATAAGAGATTATTCTGAGTTTAGTTGGAGAAAAGATCTCTAGTTGGCAGGCTTATGGGACATAGTATTTACATGAATTGTCAATCACACATGACAGAGATTTTCAGATCTGCTTTATTTGTGATTTAAAAAGGCATTTCACATAAGAAAATTCATATCTGTTTTTCATAATCTATTCAGATTTCAAAGGTTTCCCAAGATACAGAATTTTATTTTTTAGGCTTTTGCAAAATTTTTACGTATGTTTTCATTAGATATCTCAATCCAAGATCACTGGAATCACGCAATTGTAGGAAACACTTGTTTCCTTGGCATCCGTTCCAATAATTATATTTATATTTATATATATATATATATATATATATATATATATATATATATACATATATATATACATATATATATATATATATATATACATATATATATACATATATATATATATATATATATATATATATATATATATATATATATATACTGTATATATATATATACATATATATATATATATATATATATATATATATATATATATATATATATATATATATATATATATATATATATATATATATATATATATATATATATATATATATATATATATATATATATATATATATATATATATATATATATATATATATATATATATATATATCAATAGTTTGTTTCAGGAAACTGAATCGTACATAAAGAGAACTACGATGCTTTTTACTTTTCGCTGGCAAGCTTCTTTACGATTATTGATAATGATACACATGCACTCTCCGATACATCGTCTACTCACTGCGTCGTGAGTTTTTCAACATTTATGCTCCATATACTAGAAGTGTACTGATGATTTTAGTAATAACACTTAAAGCCGTTAACCAGTGAGAGGACCAAAAATTTCTGAGTCTACAACTTAAGTTATAACTTATGTTATGAAGCAATTAGACACCTTGCTTGTAGAAGGGTAATATTAGAAGTACGAGCGTGCATTACAAAATACTCTGCGGTATTAGGTTGGTATGAATGAGGTTGCACGTCCAAGTTGCCTTGGAAACGATGTTTACGCACTTAGAAATGTCTCCAAGGACCGTAGAATACCACAGGATTTTTTTTAATGAGCCACTAACTATAATTTAGAGCAAAATAGTTTCATTAATTCTAGAACTTGGTATTTTTGTTTATAACCTAAGTAATTATATTATGAGCAAATCATATGAAGGAGCAAATGATTTTATAAAGCGCAATGAAGTGTTTTTGGGAGGGAAAAAGTAACCAGCCATTGGCTACACTTGTTAATCTGAAGTGCTTGAATTCGCAGCAGAAATGGCTACCTGGTTACTTTTCTGCTTCAAAATGATGCAGATGCGCGACGTCTCTTATTTTTCCAATGGTATTTTTATTTATTTAGTTATTTACAATTTTGGAATTGTATGTTGTGTGAAGATAGCATGTAGCGCCTGCTCTCAGTTCCTTTCCCGACAATAACGGCCAACTACTGTGTAATCACTAATGTATCCCACTGTCAGCGTTTGACATATATCACAGCTGAAACAAAGACTGTCACTGTTGGACACGGCAAAAAAAAAAAAAAAAAAAAAAAAAAAAAGGCCTCTGATATTCCTTGTCCACTTCTCGATTCTGTTATTTATGTCACTTCACGAATATTGTGGCGATTTGATATTTACACCCCTTTCTTACGACAACGTTTTTAATCTGAGACGTTTTCGTTAAGGCATCATCCGAATCACTTCCTTAATTTCGTAGTTGTTGATCTTCAGTTAAACCGGTGCTGATTGTATTTGGCTCGTAATTTTTCTTTTACCTAATGTTTATGAATCAAACTGTATCTTGTTAGTAGTCATGCACCATACTGCTTGAATTTAGCATTATTTCTCCTTTGGTGTGAGCCGAAAGTTGGCAGCCCACACATCAACACGTATGACTTGGAGTTTTAAGGTAAGTGGAAATAAGGCTCTATGCCCTATAACTGCTTTGTCAAATGTACTTACCGCGTTGTTTTCACTGGTGAATGGAAAGCTTTAGAAAACATTTTAAATCTCGCCATTTTCTTTGGTGCAGTATTTTTAAGAAAGAAAACTGAGAAAACTGTATTTTTGTATGTTTCCTACTGGATAATGATGATGTAACCTGGTAACCACGGATCAGTGATTTTCAGGGTTTACCTAATATGGTTCGCGCCGAGATAAAGTTGCCAACTGTCTTTTTCTGGAACTTTTTTTCTAACAACATTTATTTCTAGTGATTCTATACTACTGTATACACTCTTCAAAATACCATTGGCAAGATAAGAAACGCCGCGCCATCTGCAGCATTTTGACGCAAGAAGGTAATTAAGGAGTCACTTCTGCTGAGAAGTCCGCCGCATGGTATTAACAAGTATGGCCAATGTCTGGTGCTTTTCCCCTCCCAAAAATACTTTATTGTGGTTTATAAAAATCATTTGATCCTTCATATGACTTACTCTTATGTATTTGCTTCGATTCTGAACAAAAACACCAAGTCCTAGAATTAATAAAAGTATTTTGTTCAAAATTATATTTAGTTCCTCATAAAAAAATCGCAGTAGTCTAGGGTCCTTGGAAGCATTTGATAAGTGCATAAACATCGTTTCCATGGTAACTGTGACGTAGAACTTCATTCATAAAAAAAAAGTTTTGTCCTGTCATTGATGAATAATGATGTCATCAACCTCTGGTAGACGGTGGCTCTAGATGGTTTGCTTTTGAAAATACTACATGTGCATATCATTGCTTAATCACCTTCGAAATAATTCTTGGTTATTGTAATATCATAAAAAGGGCGGTATTTTCAAGTTATTAAGTCTGAAGTTCGTGGCAGTGTCTCCTGTGCAGCAGACTCTAATAATTTCTTCTCCATAAAGTCAACCTCTCACAGAGACGAAACATCCATTTTAAGAGTTTCGTATTCATTAAGATATAATTTCATTTCATGTAGGACAATCCTGAAAGAGATCACTCCCACAGGGGAAAATCACAGAAAATAAACTCCAATCCAGATAGTGAAGTAGTTATCACAATCTAAAAACACTTTTATTTTAATTTCCCAGATGCCACAGATTCTGGTAATGTCAACATATCGTTTAGAGCAAGACGTTGCTTGTGAAATCCCTTCCACCAAGAGAATCATTTTGTGTTTGCTGCATTTTCCCATTATTCTGATTAACGTTCATATATTTACTTCTTTCTTTCGGCTGTCTGCTTCGCTTTTTTAATCATTAACTATTCTCTGCAAAGCAGTTTTAATTCATTTCAAGTATTGAAGGAAACAAAGAACTAGCGCAACTGTTCTTTTTTAATGCAATTATAATGAGGTGGCGTGATGACATTCTTGAAATGATTGTTTAACATTAGGGATAAAAACTATGTCAAGTTATGTTTCGGCAAAGGCTCCCTTCAAGTTTTGTAGCTAGTGCTCTTCGGAGTGTTCGAACTCCCAGATATACTTTGTTCTTGCCTACAAAGTAAGCAGACTTCTAAGTAGATAAATTAGAGAACTAAGCTCAATCCTATTTTCTTCGGACAATTAGTAAATAAATAATTAGATAAATAAATATATACATATAAATATATATATATATATATATATATATATATATATATATATATATATATATATATATATATATATATATATATATATTTATATATATATATGATTGTGTGTGCATAGACATATATATATGTTATCAGTACACACACACACACACACACACATATATATATATATATATATATATATATATATATATATATATATATATATATATATATATATATATATATATATATATATATATATATATATATATATATATATGTGTGTGTGTGTGTGTGTGTATGTGTGTGTGTGTGTGTTATGAGTATGAATGTTTATCTATTATGTTGTAAACGTTTGAATAATAATAAATTCAACGTTTTTTCACAAGCATGGGTTACCGTGTAATATTTGGTAAACTGGCCATCCTAATCAATGCTTTCAAAGGAAGTATTTTAGTATAAGCGACTAATAGTTGCTAGAGCCTAGCCAACACTTATAATCATATCTACTGTAGGTTGATATTACAGGATCCTTGGAATTGGTTAGTGTATAAAGAAGAGTAATTTACCACTATCTGTGGTTGCTTGTTAACATACTGATCTTCCTTCTCTTGGACACTCAATGTTCCGTTCCATCATTGCTTCCTCTAATTATCATTGTTTGTATTCTAACATCAGGATACAATATAAAGAGTAAATAACAAAAGGCAGTACACTGTAAGCAGAGAGTCACCTTTGATTCTCAATTTGGGCATTACGCATGAAATTTCCACCTGCCTTTATCATAGGCACGTATTTATAATGACGATCTTTTGATGGTGTTCGACAATGATTATAACTAATTTATCGATTACTGTTCCGGAGCACTTTTATCACAGAGATGAAATGAGCTGCTGTTGACATTGTTTATAGCAACGTGTTGATATATATCGAGAGTATCAAACGCTTTATTTTTTTTCCACTCTTTTGATGATGCGAACGCACGTCAAATGTCATTTTTAGTGTTTTCATGTCGACGCCAAAAATAATTTCCTGTTTTCCTCATCCACCGAGCCGTGCATATATTCACTGTCACGGGACTAATAGCATCTAAACACCGGCTCGAACGAAAAATTACGCGGCGGCCCAATCAACATGAAAATTAGGATTGAAAACCAACGCTGACGCTTTTGATTACTAATCAGCAGCAGCGTTTATGAAGGCGATGGGTTTCCTACAGATGCATTACTCAATCAAGTCATGAAACGGATACACGGTACAAAATATAAACCAATTCTAAATGAGAACCTTTGTTGAAAGGGTTATTATTTTAAATAGTAATAACATTTATGATAATATGTAAATTTCATAAATTTAATGATCACACAGAATACTTTAGTAATGTTTACAGTGATCTTCGTTAATAACACGATTAAAAGACATTTGTATTCACGCTTTAGATGCAACAGACTTTTCGTGATGTGTACTATGTCTCTTCCGGCTTCTGCTCTCAAAAGAGATTTTTCCTTTTCTAGTATAAAAGAATATGGTTCGCAAGGAGAAATTCTGGTAATTGCATAAATATTAAGAGCGAATAACGATAGTCGAGTCTTTGAGGGAGAACACAATAAGCACCCACCATACCATATTTAGGATCAGATACAGAAAACCTTTAGAAACTCCCCATTTAAGATCAAGGTGACAGTCACGAACATCAATAAAACGCTTGCCGGTTTTAGAAAGTCCTAAGAATCGTAAAGAGATTCGGAAACAATTTAACCACAAATTTGTTGAACCCCATTCCTTACCATAAAATTTATAGTTGTAAGTACAGAAAAAAAAAGTTTTATATTTTGTAAGCTCTAAAATAAGAGGATGTTCTGCTTTATTCTCATCGTCCCGTCCTTTAGATGATTGCTATTTAAATACGATCATTTTCAGTGGCAGAACGAAGGCTTCTCCTAACACCCGGAAATGTTCCAACCACACTGGCTCATGAAAGAAAAAATAAGTGAATACCTGCAGCCTTAATTATGTTGATTTTTTTTCATCCACCATTCATTAAAAAATCATAGAACAGACACGACAAACTGTGAGCTGATTCGTAAATGTTTGCAAAGACTTCTATATTTTTTTTATTTCTTGTGTTTAGTTACTCGGATGAATGTCAGCCAGTGGCTGACTACGTTCAAGTTGAAATCTGTCCGCCATTAAATATAAATCCACGCTCTGTTTAGTGATGTTTTCTGGATCATGAGACAAAACAGAGAAATTAACTTTTTAACCATCTGTTTCGAATGCGCAACTAGTTCTCAGAATACTATCGTATAGGAGGTGATGTCAGTTATGCGTGTTGCACCACATAAAAACAGCAGCAATAAAATCAATTAAAATTCTTCCACTACTACTACTACTACTACTACTACTACTACTACTACTAATAATAATAATAATAATAATAATAATAATAATAATGTTAGCAACTGGTAATGGACAACAATTATAAATGATCATTTTGTACAAAAGTTTTTCATAATGAATGCAATTAAGAGTGTGCGAGAAAAATGAACATTAAAAAATGACTTGAAACGGGGAAATTCTACTAAAATAATTTTAACTGAAATTTGGAAAAACAACTGAAGGCTGTACAAATAAATATAAAAAAATAGTTGTTTTCCCCCAGTCTTCATCCCCATTTGCAACCAACAATAAAAACAAAATGCTATTTAAACTCATTAAAAGAAAGAAAAATTAACTTAATTGCCTACAGCTGTATCCTGTAGTTCTTTGCTAGTATCTAGATTATAATTAAAAATTTTTTTATATATTCATTGTATTTTAGTCTGCCTTTTAGTAACGTTAATCAAAGTTCAAATGGCTAAATTTAATAGCAGGTGAGGCCTCCTATGTACTGATTTATCTAATCAATTGATACTCCTTCCCACCTTATAATTATTATTATTATTATTATTATTATTATTATTATTATTATTATTATTATTATTATTATTATTATTATTATTATTATTATTATTTTGTCCAAGTTTTTTAATAGCAACACGTGTGATCTACGATTCGATAACTAGCTTTTAAAAGGAATTGAAAAAGAGACACGCATAACTGTTTTTATTAAAAAATTAAAGTAAGACTTAAAAACGTAGTCACTCCCACAACTATATGTCGCCATAATACCTGATCAGTGACTATTTCAATGAAGTTTTCGAGTACCAAAGTTCGTGTCCATCACGGGAAACATAATCTACATCTACGCGTCGACAAACTGAAGTTACTGATTCCCCCACCGCGCCGTGGCGTAGGTGTCCCACAGTCACCCGACCACTGTCACGAACTTCGTAAGGGTCCATCGCTCACTGACTCTCTCTCTCTCTCTCTCTCTCTCTCTCTCTCTCTCTCTCTCTCTCTCTCTCTCTCTTTCCTTCCTTCCTTGACTTGGTTCCCAAGGATACTCTGTTGACCGCGTTAAAGACATCTTGCGACGTGTGTGGAAGTGGCTTTAATAAGCTCCGAAGGTCAAGGATGAATCACGGAAATGCTTTTAAAGATATATCGCGACGAATGCAAATACAATTGGCATTAATGGCGTTTTCGTTTTTATTCAACCTCTCTTGATTTAATTTCTTGGGATATTAGCAACTGCGAAATTGGACTGAAAGTGAGCTGGAGGGTATGATTGTTCCTTTGTTATTTTTTTTTTCTTAATCTAATATTCTAACTAGAATATGACAACGGAGAGGACTTGTAAACCTTTAATTAATTATCGCGATCGTCCGCTGCTTGGGATCAGAGAGCTTTGATCCCTTGCGTCGTAAAATATATTTCATCTGTTCAGTTCACCTCTAAGCTTTTAGTATTTATATATTTGATATAGTCGTCGCTTAACTTTTATAATGATTCTTTTCTCTTCTTATTTTTCTCTTTATTTTCGTATGGTCATTGTGCTTATGGCCTATTTAGCCGTTCTGTAATAATGATACTATTAATAGTTAAGAACAATACTTTCTTTTAAGCACGTCTGGAGTCAGTCCACAAAAGACATTGATGAGTACCTACATATTGTTCGAAACGAACATCTCAGATCGGTACAGCTTTACACCTTCGGTAGGAAAGAGAATCATTACATATGCAAAAATAGTACATTATATAAATGCGCAAAATTTAGAATGAGGAAGAGACCTGCCATCCTGTTGCTCTTGCATTCCCGTCTGGGCAGCCATTCTGATTTCATGATTGCACCAGAGATGCGGGATTGTTGTTGCATGTTAAAAGCAGTGCTGCCTCGATTGTTCTGCTGGGCTCAGCAGTGGTTCTCCGAAAGGGACCTACTATGTATTTCAGGAAGTGTGAGTCATCGTTTTTTGCCAATATCTTTCAAATTAATTGATGGATCTGTGTGTTACTTTGCAACAGTGTGTTTCACACCCTTCCCTTAAATTTTGGTAACTAATTCAATTTCCAAATTCAGCTTTTTCATGCACTTTACTCTTGAATTGGATGGGGTAGCCGGCAAACTGATTAACGCTTTCGGACTTACGAGCTCGGGTACTCCTGAGTATCTACTTACAGTAAATTCCTCACTAACCCCAACTTTCCTCTTCGACTCCACCGTTCTTCTCCCTACTCTTCCTTGACGTCATTACACCCCGTAGCGTATGTTACTGTCTTCATGAATGTGATTTTTCTTTTATTTTGTTTGCATAATTTTGTGATGAAAAGTTATTTCATGTTTATTCTAAATTCACTGTTCTACACATATAATAAAAAATAATGGGTTAAAATCACCATTTCAACAAGTAAGCCATAACTCTGAACAGCGACGAGACAACGCTCTCTGTAGTTACTGGATACACAAGTGATGAACCCGTCGCTTAACCCGACATTTCCTTCATCAGCTACAAAGATTTTGGAGACCGCTAAATTCTGTATAACCATGCAAGTCGTTAGCTCATTTCATCCCCATTGCTCAGTTGAAAATTGCAAGGCTAATATGTGCCTGAAAACATTTCATTACATAACAAATATTGCGAAGAGAGAGAGAGAGAGAGAGAGAGAGAGAGAGAGAGAGAGAGAGAGAGAGAGAGAGAGAGATGAGTGGGGAATGAATGAAGGGTCGGTGATAGGAGGGAACAATGCCAAGAGAAAGAGAAGGTCTGCTCATTTCCCCCCCAAATCCCCCACGTGGGCAAAGCTTTGTCTACCTCTTTATTGCGTCCGCGGGTGACTTGCCGTAATGAGCCCGTACCTGCAAGATACGTCATCGCCTACGTAGTTACCCCAGGTGGGAGGCGACCCCACCCAATTGGCTCCCTTGGCCTTGGGAGGGATAAGTACTCCAAGAGTGTTTATCTGAATGAACTCGTAAATCTTTACTGGCTAAGTTTGGCTGTCCTAAAATTCAAGAGTAAAGTGCCTTTAAAATATGTGTTTGGATATGGATTTTTTTAGAAAAAATTAGGGGAGGGCGTGAGAAACTCGGTTTCAAAGTACCATATCAATCAATTGATTGGTTTGAAAGATATCAGCAAATAACAATGACTCCAGCTTCCTAAAATACTCCAGTTATGTAAACGGAAAGGTTTTCTGCTAACTAAAACTGATGTTAATCCGGGGAACTGAAGGTGCTCGTAGTCACTGGCATTGATTAATTTTTGTACTGTAAAGGCGTTGCTGTGGGCATAATGGTAATATTTCTATATGGCTCCTACCTGTAGGTGACATAAGAGGCTCTTCCAGAAATAAAACTTTATTCCAGTGGAAGCACACCTTTACCAGGCACTGGAACTTGTTTCATTGCAGGATGTGGGCAATTAGTTTTACGTGTTGGGCAAGCTTAGAGGGGAACTCATCAAGGTGTTACTTTCATTTGGTGCATTAGACCTCGATAATACAATTCAATAAAATTATCATTCTAAGGTCTCACGGTGGTGGGGTAGGAGGAAGAGATGATCTTGCTCCACCAACAACTGTCTGTGGTCATAATCATTACTGACCAGGACTTGGGTACTCTATAGTATTTGGAGTTGGTGAAGAACCATGTAAGCTGGTGTAAGACCTGCCTCATGAAAGTATTAACAACATCCTTCCTGTATCTGGCAGGGTATTCACTTTCGATGTTGAGGCATAGTCCCAGGTTGACGGTCTCAGTCGCATAGCTGTAGTTAAACAACAAGGCCTAGGGATCAAGGAAGTCATGGAACGGGAGGCACCGTTGTTCACTCACAGAAAGCGGAATGCAGAACGCTCTTAAAATTTCTTCCATCCCCTGATTCACGGAGTATTCATCCGGCAGCAACATACTTGTCGTGCAAGAATCGTTTTCCCTTCATCCAGCCAGAGGAGATCCATTGCAAAACCAGAAGAGCACCGGCCCGCGGCTTGGGAACTTCCTACATGACACACGAGCCGCTGAGACTCTCAGGTAGCAGCAACCACGGTCACCGTGGTAGTAATAACACGCCATTACTGACGTAATCATCAAGCGAGACGGGTCGTCCAATCCAAGTGGTCCAGTCAACTTTAGAAGTGTAGTCGGTCGACTATAACTATAGCTAGGTGTCTTTCCTGCCTTCTTCTTCTCCCCTTAGTCTTGCGCATAATGCTGTACCTGCCTGGCTTTTGTAATCATTGTCTCTTCCTCACATAAGTTGAAAAGCATACCTTTACGAAATGTCGGTTTGAACGAGAGGTAAAAATGAATAGACAGTAAATTTCAGTTGGAAATTTGCTTTACCCGTATCTGCTGGATAGAAAATCATTATACATTTTATAGAAAGGACTTTATGTAACAATGATGGTATTGATTGAGGAATGATACTAATAATAGGTGTACGAAGAAAACGTGTTTGAACTCACCCATGTGGTGAAGCAAGACTATCAATTTCAAAAATAAACGTTGACATATTGACAAGATGGAATGCACACAACCTAACTCAGACAAGGATAACTGTGCAATTATAAACTCCCGGGTGTAATAATAATGCTTCAGCCAATGTCTGAAATGTCACGGGGTGACAATGACCTGTACCAGAGGTCTTCCATTGCCGTAACCTTCAAACTGTGGTGCTGAGGGTGTTGCTTCTGTTACATTTCGAAAGAATCAGAGCGCTCACGCATCTAATTTTTTTATTCAGTTGCATTTTCCTTTTAAACTTTTGTAATAATCTTCAGCTATTTTCATTCTCTTAAGTCTTTTACTTTATATTATATTTTTTAATATTGTTGTCATCGTCTTCATTGCATTTAGTTATACATACACACATACAGTACATACATACATACATACATACATACATATATATATATATATATATATATATATATATATTATATATATATATACAGAGTAATAAAGGTATATACACTATGGAAAATAATGAATAAACTAGATGGAGCATAACACAAAAGCATTAAACTTGAAATTCAACGACTCTTGGTGGGAACACTCACCAATAGGCAGGTTAATATTTGGTAGGGACCCCTATGAGCTTCCGAACCTCTTTGAGTCCACTTGGAACAGAGACAGGGAGGCAAGACGGTAACCCCAAGGTGGTGGTGATCAGGGTGGGGAGGGGGGGGGTTTCCATAAAAAAAACCCATGAAACTTTGGCTGGGGTACTGGTGTCGCGAGCTCTCTCAGCTATGCTGGTAAGATGCCCCAAAGGCTGTCAATGGGGGATTTGGATAACTGGTCTCTGATTATCTCGAATGAAATCTCCAGATCGTCATCAAGAAGCCAATCGTAAGTCACGTAAACTATTAAAGTGAAATGAACGTAAAGAAAGGTTTTAAATAGTTCACCGGTTTCACGCCGCTGAGTTCCACAAAAATTTTTTTAGCATTTAACCCAATTTTATGGCACGGTACGACACGCACACTATGTCATGCTAAGAAGTATTTTGATTTAGCATTATTGCGACGTCGACAAAAACACATTAAATTAACGTAAAAAAAGAAGCCAAACTGACTAACTAACCTGAGCAAAGCTTTACTGCAGTAACTATATATATATATATATATATATATATATATATATATATATATATATATATATATATATATATATATATATATATATATATATATATATATATATATATATATATATATATATATATATATATATATATCTATATGGATGTATGTTTGTGTGTGTGTATGTTCCACATACGCTCTGAAACGCGTTGAGCAATTTCAACTAAACTTGGTATACATGTGACTTAGTATCTCGAAAAGAACAGTGTGGGGGTAAGACATCACTAGCACCAAAGGGAGGGGGTTGTGGGAAGGGGTGACTTGTAAAAATAACCGAAAAGGACAAATATTAGTGTCTAATTCATAGTCTTCGAACTCGCTGAGATGAATTCCCACACTCCTGATGCCCTTTAAGTCCAAGTTCAGCCCCGATAGGAAGTGGGAGCGAGAAGAGGTAGGATGGAGGTGACATGTGAAAATAACCAAAAACGACAGATATTAGTGTACCGTCCATAGTTCTGAAGCTCGCCGAGATGAATAGGGACACTCCCGATGCCCTTTTTAAGTCCAAGTTCAGCCCCGATAGGAAGTGGTGTTGAGGAGGGGTGAAATATAAAATGTCAAAAATGCTGGACAATGTAATTGAAGCAAATTATCTTAACAGGAAAGGGAGAGAGTGAGAAAGAGAGAGTAGAGGGGGTGTTGGGAGGAGGGAGAGAGAGATAGAGTTTATCAGTTGTAATTCAGAGTTTTCCCAGGTAGCGCCTGATTGGTTAGCTAGTGTGTGTGTGTATATATATATATATATATATATATATATATATATATATATATATATATATATATATATATATATATATATATATATACATATACTCTGTGTATATATATATATATATATATATATATATATATATATATATATATATATATATATATATATATATATATATATGTATATATGTAACCAGGAAACGTAGTAAATGTCCTATGAAACTTACCTAGTTGCTGCGAAGTGGCGAACTACTTGCAGCGTCTGTACAAAGGCGCGAACGTTATAAATTTATAATTTCCGTAATCGCACCGACGCGGTCATGATATTTTCATTCCTAATACTTTCGGGTAATAAAAAAAGAAAAGTTATCTTAGCTGAATTGATGATACGATCATATATAATTTTAGAAAGCATTTCCATTATTCTGGGTCAATAAAAGAAGCACTCAAGATATACTTTAAAACGCAAGTAGAATTCGAAATAAACTTTGAGTAATGAGGTTTTATAACACGCATTTTCAAAATAGAGAGAGAGAGAGAGAGAGAGAGAGAGAGAGAGAGAGAGAGAGAGAGAGAGAGAGAGAGAGAATTCGCGAATGTGAGAGTGCTGTCATCGTAAATAACGCAGTTTTGTGACCTACTCCACATCTTTAATTTTTCCCGTTCATACATACATACATACATACATCTAATGCATATAAAACTGTATAGAAGCTTGCAGAGTGAGAATATGTGTCTAGGTACTATCCGCTTCATTCCGCATATGGTGACATTCATCAAGAAGTGTCACGCTGCTTTCAATCAAGCCTACTTCATCCTTCTTCCTTATCTGTCAATCTAATGGGATACTGAAGCACTCACCATCAGCGCTTCCCGAATAATGACTATTAAAAGCCTGAACCTGTATTCATACAGAGACACCTTTGCTTAAATTGCTCCTTACTGGATACCAGGGATCCTATTGCGTGCTGTCGACTCCAGACTCCATTATTTTTCAATAACAGAAATACAGACTACCACTAATTGAATGATTACTTGTTAATTACCCGTTCGCTTTAAAGAGGTTACGATGCATTGACGGAATTATTTGATTATTACTGAATAATGAGGGAAATACTCCAGATACTGCCTATTCCAGTTTACTCATCAGTTAGAGAGGTAGGTAATATTTTTAAAAATACCGTACTGACTCAGGAAGTTATTAATCATAAGCAGGATGAACAGTTTTGTTTTAACTGGTTGGGATGAAGTCTTCAAGCCCCAAGCAATTTTGCAATAGTTTAGAGAAATTGGATTTTTTAGCGGTTGGATGCAACAGTTCATATTAGATCTACAGACACAGACTGCCGTTCAGTTGTCTTCATACACTATTATTATTATTATTATTATTATTATTATTATTATTATTATTATTATTATTATTATTAGTAGTAGTAGTAGTAGTAGTAGTAGTAGTAGTAGTAGTAGTAGGTAAAATGAAGGTCTGCAAATTAAAGAGAAAGAATAACAAAGATCAGAAAAGCTCAGAAATATTACTTTTGAAGGTAACAATATTTGAGAGAAACAACGAAGACCGTATTAATTTTTTACTCTCTCTCTCTCTCTCTCTCTCTCTCTCTCTCTCTCTCTCTCTTTTCCGAAAATCACTTTTGCCCCGTGTCTATCCTATCTTCAATTATCCGGCTCCCAATATATGTCTGCTGAGTCCTCCTTATCCTGTTATTTATAAAGGCAGAGCTACATTCCGAAAGATAAGCGCATCTGCAAGATCCAATGAGAATCTTGATTAAGATTGCTTTACTATCTTCGTTCATCCAGTGCCTGGTTCACTGTATGTTAATAGGTGATATCATTAAAGCCTGTAATATTTTGAGTTATTATAAACCGGTTTGCATTTGTTGTTTAGTGTTACAGTGCTATTGTCAGTATTGTGTTTCGTTTAATTATTTTCATGTGGGGGGGGGGGGGGCACGTTATCCGTAGAGCACTGGGCTGTCAAATATAGTCTAGTTTAAAGTATTTTTCAATCTCGCAGTATTTCAAAATGACGTTATTCGACAAAACTAACATCAAGTCTGACGGTGGATTGTATTTCATTGAGGTTTAAATCTCCTATTGGATGTCCAAAACTTACTTTCGATTTATCTGGGTGATCCAGTTATATATATATACTAGCTGAACCACTTGCACTCGGAGAATTATTGACTATAAGGTCGAAATAAAGCACCGGGAATAAAAACGACAGCCGATCGTTTTGTTTCAAAGGACGAGGCCTTCATAGACTTCATGTTGAAGAACTCAAACTGGGTTGTTTTGTATATACTAACTCCTTAAAAAAAGCTAATTAGTTTGAAATTAAGGTTTAGTTTATATGTTACGTTTCCAAAAGGTCAAGTAACACTTGCCTGAGGTTCCAGCAGCCCAGTGTAACAAAAAGACGAGAAATGGTCAACTATGTTTCAGTTGGCCGCCAAGAAGTCTATGGGTGAGGGGGGCGGGGAGAGGGTGCATGGATAGTAACGTACCGAAATTCATAAATCTTTTGTTCCTGAATTTTCATAATATTGGGCAAATAACTGAATATTCATTCAGAAATTTATAAAACAAGTTAATGTTACCATACATATAATGAAAGATCTAAGCTAGTCTAATGGTTTAGTAAACAAACATTGGAAGGATATCCGGTGTTCAGTAATGCAGTAAATACTCCAGAAATATGTTGCAATGATTCTAGTCAGTTTATTAATCATGACACTTGGATTTAATACTAGCCAGGCTATGGGAAACTGTTAATAATCATAGTTAGACTTAACTGACTCATTCAGTTGCCCTTAACATCTGTTTGGGGTCCATCATCATAGGGAAAAATTGCCCTTGATTGAAATGGTTTTTTTGAAAGTTCTTTCTAGAAATTCCTAAAGATGGTAAATACATTTCTTTACAGTGACTAGGAATGAAAGCGATCAGTATACAGAAAAGGAAAATAGATATATAGATTTTCATTATATGCACAGGCCTGTAATAGACTCTCTCCTTAAATTTCATGTTTCTTAAAATGATTTGAAAGAAATGACGGGTCAACCAAAAAACCACTATTACATTCTATCATTTAGTTACTGTGACCCATCCGAAAATTATCATACAAATAACTGGTTCAAAGACTTTTATTAAATAAAAAAAAAAACCATGCCTATGCAACGGGAAACAACAAGATATCTATAGATCTTTTACAGAAAATATAAACATTTACATTTCATCTTTCATAGACATCGTTCACTTTTAATGGAAGTTGAAAATCCCTTCAGTAAAAATATACTTGTTTATTTCTTTAAAGTTAGGAGTTAGGTATGTAAACATAGTAAGGTATAGACAGACAGACAGAGAGGGGATGGAAAATGCTGTAATTGAATTAATATGATATACATTAATAGCAGAAAAACGGAAAAATTAAGAGAGAGAGAGAGAGAGAGAGAGAGAGAGAGAGAGAGAGAGAGAGAGAGAGAGAGATATTAGTACAATAGCCATAACACTGATATACTAAGCTGCTTAGAGCCCCAACAAAGTTTGGCCATAAAAACTGTTAGCAAAATTGCCTAGTAATCCTTTCCATTATTCTCTCTCTCTCTCTCGCTCTCTCATTTTGCGCTGGAGGATACCTTC
>NC_089744.1:28225000-28230000 GCF_040412425.1 Macrobrachium rosenbergii | reverse complement strand
GTCCTAAGTTATTATCTTCCTGCTTAGATGTATTTGTGAATATATTCCACTTTTCATTGAGATCTGAATGAAGGAAAAAAAACGGGAATGGAGATTACATTATTTTTACGAAAAATTTTTCCAGATAATGTAATTTAGTTTGAGGAACATTCGTTGCTTTCACTAGAGGTTTTTGTTTTCTAAAAGTGCACGGGTAAATTTAATATATACATATATATATATATATATATATATATATATATATATACATATATATATATATATATATATATATATATATATATATATATATATATATATATATATATATATATATATATATATATATATTATGCTGTATGGAACAGCACCCATACAACCTTGTTTTCAGTTACCTTCAGGAAATTCGCTCACGTTGGTAACTGACCGAGGATCAGCCTCTCTCTCTCTCTCTCTCTCTCTCTCTCTCTCTCTCTCTCTCTCTCTCTCTCTCTCTCTCTCTCTCTCACGAGCTCGAGCTCTAACTCAATCCTACATCTAAACGGGTATGTTTAAATCAAACCTGAGAAACAAAAATAGACTTTATTTCGTAAACCCAACATGAGACTGGTTAAATGAAAAATAAGCTAATAGCAGGTTATTAAACCCCCACCTGCAACTTCAATAAAACATAAGTGATAACAAAAGAGAAACCAAATTCCCTTTCCCACACACACACTGGCACTAAATATTCCATAATAATACAAAAGTTTATTAGTCATAATTCAAATCAAGACAGATGTCTAAACAGTTGCCCCAAACCATTGCCCATGCTTTCACACACCTGTGCAGGGTTTTATCCAAGATACATCTGTCAAACAAAGAAATATATCATATTAGCCCAATATGAAATGATGCGGGATAATTACCATAACATTACAATATTTAATGAAGAAAATGCGTAAATCATAAGAAAAACCAGAGCCATAAGAAGAAATAATAAAATACATGGTAAGGCACTTTATGTCAACAATAGTTTAAGCTTACCTTTTCAACAGGTAATTAGGAGCTCGTATTTTCACCGTCTATCACAACCAGCTCCAACAACGATAATGCAACAGATTTTCATAAAAGATCTCGCACTTGCCTTATCGGCCACTCCCACTAGAACACAAACATACATCATCGCAGTGGCACACGTTAAAATCTGGATTTGTAACCAGATAGGGCTTCTGGAGAATTCCATGCTGCCCCCACTTCTGTTACACGTGGGTTGTGTCCAAGGTACCCTCAACAAGCTTGACAATACTGTATTTGCACCGAAAGTGTCCAGTCGCGTTCGGGCAGTGCTGAGCCCGAAAACACCCAAGCATCCGCTTCCTGCCCTGCCTGCCCTCTGCACTGCATGTCATGTAGTCACATTCATAAAACACAAACACACACACACACACACACTCACACACATTACATATATATATATATATATATATATATATATATATATATATATATATATATATATATATATATATATATATATATATATACAAGAATGATGTTGGCGGTTCTTACTCTGGGTGCTTGTATTTATGCTATGGTCTGTCTTCTCAATAGTGCTATTGGGCTTACCTGTGATTTAATTATACAATATATATGAAAAAAGGCGAGTTTTGGTAATTTCCCGGTCCTGGATTTTGTCTGAAAATACTTATTTCTAAATGAACCAAATATAATAATAAAACTTTCATGAAGATTAGGAGGACAGAACCTTAAATTCAAACTGTTGTTTGAATTTAATATGCAGTCTGGTTATCTTATGGGTAAACCTGCACTTTTATGAAAGCGTTAGGCACTTGAGAAAGAAAATAGGACTGGAGGTCATCAAAAACACTTACAAATTTCGGGCAAGCATTGAAGTGTTGTCAATTATGGCGCCATCTTAATTCTGCACTTGCTTCTCAACGAATGAAAAGTTTCTAGTCGGGTAAATGCCCACTTCGAGAAGGCACTTTTATCAAAATTTTAGGGAAGTGTAAAAAACACTTCACAGTCATCCAGTAGGAAGTCCTAGAAACTTTTATGAATATCACAGGGAACATTTCACGGAAAAGAAAGCATTAGAAAGTTGTGGATATGGCTGTGAAAGCTAAACGAGCAATACAAAAAAATAAAAGTACTGGAGATGTTATTGCGCTCACAAAGCGTTTTTTCCCTCGTTTGAACATAATTTGATTTCACCGCCTCTTATAAACCTTCCCCAATTACTTTCGTCCCTTACAGGATTTGAAATTTAGTTCCGAAACCCACAATACAGTAAGAGCACGAGGAAATTTTTGTAATTTAGAATCCTCTACTTAATATCAAAAGCGGCAGAGCTGTAACTCAAACGCAAAAATAAAACCTGCCTCCATAAACTTGGAAACAAATTCACATGGCTACTGAATATTTCTGCTTACATGGAAATTGGAGCCGGAGCATATTTTAAGTGGGGGAAAGAACCGCTCGTTTTAAATTCGCCGGGTTGTAAAAGTGAAGAGCAAGAGAACACTTTTAAGAATATTAGAATCTAGAGAGAGAGAGAGAGAGAGAGAGAGATTTTGCTATTGCACACAAACACACACACTATATATATATCTATAATATATATATATATATATATATATATATATATATATATATAAAATATATATATATATATATATATATATATATATATATATATATATATATATATATATATATATATATATATATGTATTTGTATATATAGAGAGTGTGTGTGTGTAGCAACATCTCTCTCTCTCTCTCTCTCTCTCTCTCTCTCTCTCTCTCTCTCTCTCTCTCTCTCTCTATATATATATATATATGTATATATATATATATATATATATATATATATATATATATATATATATATATATATATATATTACACTTTTGACACAACTTATTTATTTATGGCACGCCTATTACCAACTTGCGTTAAGTGAGTGAGATTTGAACTAGACATCAGTTTAGTTTTTCTCAAACAAAAAATGCTGTGACTGGTTCATTTATGTTATACTATCACAACGGCAGTTTGTAATTGGAGTAACTATGATTTGCCATGAAAAGCACAATATGGCCAAAGCAATTCAGAACCAAATGATCTCACTACTATAGCCCCATTTACAACATCAAAGTTTCTGTTCATTTCAAATTTCACCTTGACAAAGCGTTGTTAAAGTAGTCATGCATACACATTTCGAAAGTACAGTACAATATAAATGAGTGAGTGAAAAGGCGAGTGATAAAAAAACAGTTCATCTGTAAAATAATAAATATATATATATATATATATATATATATATATATATATATATATATATATATATATATATATATATATATATATATATATATATATATATATATATATATATATATATATTCATAGGCATACGCATAGCGCCCATGGATCCTGTTGACATAGCAGCGAGAGAGAGAGAGAGAGAGAGAGAGAGAGAGAGAGAGAGAGAGAGAGAGAGAGAGATGTGCACAAAAGAGAGAGAGAGACAGGGACAACATCAAAGATCTTCGGCAATACTGGCCCTGCGGGGCTTTTAAAGGTACAGGAAAGGCCAATTACAGGCTGAGATTCGTTCCCCAGCGGTTTCCATCTCTTGTTCGCCGTGTTTTTTATTTACGCTCTTTTCATCTTTACCTCGCCAATTCCCTTCGTGTAAGTTCATCTCTGGATATTTAATTGATTCTCTTATTCCATTTACTAAAGCTTTAGTCACGCAGTGCTGTTTCTTATTGCTTTTTCTGCAGAATTATCTAATAATTATATCGTTAAATAGCTGTTTTGAAGTTTAGAATTTTTCCTTTCAGAAACCAAGACAGCTTCATTGTCATGAATATGTGTTTTATTATATTTTATTCTTACGGAGAGGATTTCCTTTGCTCATGCGGTATAAAATGCACAGAGAGTGATTGACAATTGCGAATGCATGGAAACTTATCATTAAAAGACCTGCAGGTGTTGCCTCGTCGAGATGTTAAATCTCGATTAAAACTTTAGAGTTTTTAATGCACTTTCGTTAATCCTGAAACAGATTCTCCGTGCTTAGAAATTATGCTTTTCGCCACTTCTCTAACGAGAGAGAGAGAGAGAGAGAGAGAGAGAGAGAGAGAGAGAGAGAGAGAGAGAGAGAGATGGTATCCCACAAAGCATAAAATTGTTCTGTGCAGTTAATTTTCTCTTTAAGTGGACATATTTCTGCGTTTTGCGTAGATGCTGTTTGATAGCTTATTCTTCTTAATCTGAGCTAAATCTACACCGCTTTCTCGGTTTCACAATTATCGTGGCGCAAGAAAAGTCTAACCACGTAGTGCCTTTTCTGATATTATTATTATTATTATTATTATTATTATTATTATTATTCAGAAGGTGAACCCTTTTCATATGGAAGAAGCCTACAGGGGCGACTGACTTGAAATTTAATCTTCCAAAGAATATGGCGTTCATTTGAAAGAAGTAATACAGTAGAAGGTGATAGAAAATATGTTCCCTTTCCATCGGATGATGTTCTGCGACCATGTTATCATTATTCTGAATAGATTATTTGACTGCAGGGGAAACAAAGTCTTTGGTTAATCAGTTTCTTTTTCTTCAGTGTCATTCAAAAGTTTGTAAACTTTCCTTCTATATTTCTAGGTATTTTGGTGCAGTGGTCCTACGGTCGTTTTACAAGTGAGAAGGTCCGAGTCTGATGACCAGTGAGGGAAAAAATGTTCATCTTGACACGCCTCTTAAAATCGCCGTGCAACTGTTGACCTAAACAGCGAGCAGGGTGCCTTTGGTCAATCGCATGTTGTGGGTCATGTTAAGGGAAACAGAGATGGTCTCGAGATATAAGGTAATTCCTCGTATTAATACTGACACATTTATCAAATATTCTATCTATTCTATCTCTCTCTCTCTCTCTCTCTCTCTCTCTCTCTACTCAACAACATACTGATTAATAAATCTAACTGGAAAAGTTACGTTCGTCTGTCATG
>NC_089744.1:28207500-28222500 GCF_040412425.1 Macrobrachium rosenbergii | reverse complement strand
AGAATCAGTACCAACCGCTTTCACGTGTTTATTCACGCATCTTCTGCCTGTCATTTTCCTGTGGTATTCACTCATATATATATGTGTGTGTGTGTGTGTGTGTGTGTGTGTGTGTGTGTATCTCTGTCTCTGTCTCTGTCTATCAGTCCCTCTCTCTCTCTCTCTCTAGAAAAAAAAATTTCTAAAAAAAATTCTCGTTGACTAGATTTAATACATATATAAGCAAGGACGCCATATCTGTCACTCCGTGAAAAAACTTACGCATGCGCAAAAAAACACATTTCACCAGTATTATCTTTTATTTTCTGGCTAATATCACAACAGGTGATTTTATAAAACACGTTAATTTAGTTCCTAGACCACTTTTATTCAAGACTTTGCTAACTGCATTTTTCAATACAATGTTGACGTCGAATACTTCAGATTATTGGAAATATTTTTAAAACCAAGATGTTTTTAGTACTAGGCTGTTCCGTATGAAAAACATGACAAAATGCCAGAACAACATTGCTCTCTCTCTCTCTCTCTCTCTCTCTCTCTAGCATTAAAACTATGTTATTGCACCTGTATTCTTGCTATTCTTTCTTATTCTTCATGCTTTTTCCTTACATCATCGTTCTTGATTTCTCAAGCGATTCAGCCTCAGTTATGATAAATCGGTTCTTTTTTCTCAAAGTATAACATATAGCCTTCCGCACACCCTTGGGGGGATACTTATAACAAGGATGGATTATAAGATTTAGGCCAAAGGCAAAAGCGCTGGGGCCTATGAGGTAATCCAGCGCTAAAACAGAAATTGAGAGTAAAACGTTTGAAAGGTGTAACAGGAGGAAAACCTCTCAGTTGCACTAAGTTAAGTATACCTTAGTTTAACCAGACCACTGAGCTGATTAACAACTCTCCTAGGGCTGGCCCGAAGGATTATATTCATTTAACGTGGCTAAGTACCAATTGGTTACCTAGCAATGGGACCTACAGCTTATTGTGGAATCCGAACCACATTATAACGAGAAATGAAATTCTATCACCAGAAGTAAATTCCTCTAATTCTTCATTGGCCGGCCGGAGATTCGAACGCGGGCCCAGCAGAGTGCTAGCCGAGAACGATACCAATCCGGCCAATGAGGAACTTCAGTGTCAGTTGCACTAAGAAACAATTGCTAGGGGAGGGTGGAGAGTAAGATGGAGGAGATTATGAACGGAGGTACAGTAAGAGAAATGAAAGGGGTCGCAGCTAGAGGCCGAAAGGACGCTGTGAAGAACCTTAAGTAATGCCTACAGTGCACTGAATGGGGTGCACTGGCGGCACTAACCCCCTGCGGGGGGGAATACTTGCGTTTGTGTTGTATGAATCTTTGCGTCGCTAAAGTATATGACTCCCAGGATGCACGGATATGCCGTTCTACTGGTGAGTTACGGCGTCGGGTTTAATGTAGCGTCTCTGTTTCTTAAATTCTTGAATTATGATGGAAAGATCCATCACTGCTCTGACAATAGCTTGTGGATTTAACGCGAAATTTGGAATGATTAATCTTAGACTTGATTGTGTAGAATGTAAAGATTTTTAAATTTTTCTTTACAGCATGATTAACCGTCTCTGGTATCTGGAGCATTCATCTTCTCTCCCCTTTCCCTAACCAGCATCAAAAACTTATTATTATTATTATTATTATTATTATTATTATTATTATTATTATTATTATTATTCAGAAGATGAATAATAATAATAATAATAATAATAATAATAATAATAATAATAATAATAATAATAATAATAATAATAATAATAATAATAATAATAATAATAATGGCCCACAGGGGCCATTGACTTGAAATTCAAGGTCTCAAAGAATATGGTCTTCACTGAAAAGAAGTAACAGAAGATAATTGGAAATACAGAAAGAAGAGACCAGCTATTAGAAAAGCAAAAATAAATAAAATTAATAAATAAAATATGATTCTATATCGCTCATATGTCTATTTGGGTTAGCGTTATTGTTTGTCTATGCCTCTGATTTACCCAGTTTTTTTTTTTTTTCACAGTGTTGCCTCGTATCACAATATATAAAAGTCTGGTTTGCCGTACAGCACGCTATCTCAGCCATGTTCTCTTTGGTGGGGGAAAATAAGCGATATCTCAGTATTTGGCGCATTCGTATACAGATTTTGTACAGAAATAAAATTCAACTTACTTTTAGAATATTTAAATAGAGTGGAGAAACCCGAGATCAAGATTATTATTTGAAACCAAACAACGGACTGGAAGAGAGAGAGAGAGAGAGAGAGAGAGAGAGAGAGAGAGAGATAGGATTTATGTAAAGGTTTGGTAAAAATAATCCTATCAACAACAGAAAAAGACTCAAGCACCTCGATACGTTTGCTCTTTTTAAACATGAACCGGATTCCGACCGATTTCTTGTTTCTGACAATGCCTGTCACAGCAGCATCACTTGTACCTTGGAGAACGAACAGGATTCTAAACTGGCCTTTTTAGATATTTTGATTTTCAAAGAAAATGACCGTCTCAATACTATTGTTTTTAGAAAAAGAACGTTTACTGGTCTTGGGTCAAATTTTTATAGCTTCTGCTTCTTTAATTTCAAACTCAACTGTGTCCACGCTCTCATACACCGTGCTACTCTCACTTCTAGTTGGGCCCTTTTTCAAGAAGAAATCCTTTTCCTCCAACAATACTTTAACAATAATTGCTTTCCAAACAAAACTTTCTATAGAATTCTTTCCAGACTACTAAACAAATCATTCAACCCTACAGTAAACTTTAATGTCCCTAAACTCCCTATCTACGCCGTTTTCCCATTTTTACATGATGATAGCTTTAGAAGGGATTTCATTAGGATCGCTCAGAAGTACTTTGGGGCCATTGGCATCAAACTCATCCCAAATAAATCCAAACATAATCGGCTCCTCCTCAGGTTTAAAGATTGGCTCTGCCCATTGATGTCGTCTGGTGTTAGTTTATGAATATACTTGTCCCAGATGTAGTCTGGGAACATATGTCGGATCTATCAGGCATTTTCTCAGGGTCAGAGCCGACTCTCAAAAGGGGTGAGTTATAGAACTAGATGTCGACTGTCCAGTCCAGAGCTATCCTGTATAAGAAATGCCACCAAGTGCAAAACGCATATAAATTAGATGATTTTAAAGTTATTGGCCAAGCACAGAGCAAACAAAAATTTCAGATACTTGAATCTTTAAATATTAAACTACGGGTTCCCTCATTAAACACTCAAACTGCCTCTATCCCGTTGCTTTTGTCATAGCTCATTACTATTTGTACCTCTGATCTTTTTGTGTTTTTTCTGTATATATTCCTCTTTTACTGTTAGTGTGGTTGTGTCGTTTGCGTCGTAAGGTTAGCGTCTTCTGCTTTTTGTATAAGTATATTACTGTCATAGTTTGTTTCTCCATTCTTTGAAATTTTTTTTAAAATTAAAAAATTTCCTATTTACTTTTTTTTTTTATTTCTTTGGAGTGTTTTGTGATTTTGCTATTTTTAATGTGCTCTTGTGTAACCATATGTGTCCGTATGTAACGTGATTTTATGCTTTGTGTGTATGTATTTAAGTGTGACCTAGTGTGTGTAATTTTGAACAGCCTTTATAGATATTTAATGACTAATGTTTTAACGTAATTCAGTTTTAGCCGTTCAGTACTCTTATTAATTTATTTGATTTTCCATAGAATTCCCTGATGTGATTATGAATCGCGAAACGTAGGAAGCAATAAAGGAAGTGTGAATCTCCAGAGTATTCCTGCCCTTGACTACAATTTATGTATATATACATACATATGTATATATATACATTATACATACATACATATACAGTATATGTATATACATATATATATATATATATATATATATATATATATATATTATATTATATTTTTATAAATATTACTGCTGTTCGCCCTCGATGTATTTATGTGTAGTAATATTAATCAGATTGACCTCGACAGAGAACGTCTTTGTCCCGCAAGTAGGCCAGGCAATTCAAATATAACGATCATAGCAGAGACAGCCGGCGTCCTCCCATAGGCAGGGATAGGCTGTGTAGTTCAAAAAACAAAAAATATGCCGGTGTGGCATTAGGGACCTAAACCTCAGAGAAGGTTTTCACTCAATAATCTCTAGTAACGGTGGTCTTAAGCTGTCTTTCCCTTTACCCTATGCATTCGGCGATGTCTTTGTCAAGGTCGAATTGTCTGGGGGCGTCGTGTACAGATGCGGCCAGTCACCTTGCGGGAACCAGAGCGAGGTCAGAGAGAGACGAGCCGTGAGCAAGAGAGTACGCCGTGTTCGGCCGGAACGGTGCCTTTGTCCCCCTACCCCCTTTGTGCTCCTTCGTCAATATTAATTAGTGAATTGGGAAGACTGCTAGTATCAAGACTTCCGAGTGTCTGTTGTATGCGCAAACAACTCGACGTCCAAGGTAAGTCCAATTCTTGTTCAAGCTTCGTCGATTGACTAATAACTTTTCTGTATTTCCAATTTTCTTTGTTTCCTTCTCCAGCCACCTCTTAGGGTAGATGCTTTTACGAAGTCTAGATTAAGCCAAATTATTATATTGTTTAGCTTCATCCAAATTATTCCAGTAAGAGTAACTAGGACTATGGTAAGCAAGTCATTTTAATTCTTTATGCATTCTTTGTGTCTCGAATCCATTGTTTGGAAGAGCCATTGTGTTTCACCACCATCTTAACGAGTAGAGATTGCCTGCGTCCGAAGTTGGCGACGTTTATCGTAAAGTCTTTATTCATTGAATATTCTTTGTCGAGGTTAATTCCCCAGCTGGCGACCTGTAATATAAACAGCTGTCTTTGAGGTTAATTCACAGCTTTATCGACAGGTTACGCGTGTTCTTGGCTTGCAGGGCCGTATAAAAATTACGTAAATCAAGTATTAAACTCATCAGCCAAGACGCACTCGTAACAATATATATAATATAATATAAAATATATATATATATATATATATATATATATATATATATATATATATATATATATATATATATATATATATATATATATATATATATATATATATATATATATATATATACATATATATATCGTATATAAATAGAAGTGAATGTTTGTATGTTTGAAGTTTGTGCTCTATAGAAATCCGAATCACTTAACCAGTCTAAACAAAATTTGGCACGTGGCCCTCATTTGACCCACCTTAGATAATGGGGTAGATTTCAAACCACTACCCTGGCCCCATTCCCTTTCCCTCAACCCCCTTCCCCCTTCCCTTTGTAACTTATGTGGTAAATAAACTTTATTATTATACCTCATTTCATGTACTCTAGACTACAGAAATATGTTATTGAAAATGTTTTTCAGTCACTGCAGTAATACCTGGATAAAATGAACAGACAGCACAGTAATATCTGGATAAAAGGGACAAACAGCACAGTAATACCTGGTTAAAGGGGACAGACGGCATAGTACTGTAATACCTGGATAAAAGGGACAGACAGCACAGTAATGCCCAGTTAAAGGTGACAGGCAGTACAGTAATACCTGGATAAAAGGGACAAACAGCACAGTAATACTCAGTTAAAGGTGACAGGCAGTACAGTAATACCAGGATAAAAGGGACAGACAGCACAGTAATACCCAGTTAAAGGTGACAGGCATTACAGTAATACCTGGATAAAAGGGACAAACAGCACAGTAATACCCAGTTAAAGGTAACAGGCAGTACAGTAATACCTGGATAAAAGGGACAAACAGCACAGTAATACCCAGTTAAAGGTAACAGGCAGTACAGTAATACCTGGATAAAAGGGACAGACAGCACAGTAATGCCCAGTTAAAGGTGACAGGCAGTACAGTAATACCTGGATAAAAGGGACAAACAGCACAGTAATGCCCAGTTAAAGGTGACAGGCAGTACAGTAATACCTGGATAAAAGGGACAAACAGCACAGTAATGCCCAGTTAAAGGTGACAGGCAGTACAGTAATACCTGGATAAAAGGGACAGACAGCACAGTAATACTCAGTTAAAGGTGACAGGCAGTACAGTAATACCAGGATAAAAGGGACAGACAGCACAGTAATACCCAGTTAAAGGTGACAGGCATTACAGTAATACCTGGATAAAAGGGACAAACAGCACAGTAATGCCCAGTTAAAGGTGACAGGCAGTACAGTAATACCAGGATAAAAGGGACAAACAGCACAGTAATACTCAGTTAAAGGTGACAGGCATTACAGTAATACCTGGATAAAAGGGACAAACAGCACAGTAATACTCAGTTAAAGGTGACAGGCATTACAGTAATACCTGGATAAAAGGGACAAACAGCACAGTAATACCCAGTTAAAGGTGACAGGCATTACAGTAATACCTGGATAAAAGGGACAAACAGCACAGTAATACCCAGTTAAAGGTAACAGGCAGTACAGTAATACCTGGATAAAAGGGACAAACAGCACAGTAATACTCAGTTAAAGGTGACAGGCAGTACAGTAATACCAGGATAAAAGGGACAAACAGCACAGTAATGCCCAGTTAAAGGTGACAGGCTGTAAGTAATACCTGTATAAAAGGGACAGATAGCACAGTAATACCCAGTTAAAGGTGACAGGCAGTACAGTAATACCTGGATATAAGGGGCAGACAACACAGTAATACCCAGTTAAAGGTGACAGGTACAGTAATACCTGGATAAAAGGGACAGACAACACAGCAATACCTTGATAAAAGGGACCGTCACCACAGTAACACCTGTCAGTTCACCCACGTTTGTTCGAGGGGTGAACGTTTATATGAAAAAAGTAGAACTGTCAGTCGGTCAGTCAATACAAACCACTCCCCCTCTCCCTTCCCTCCCCCTTCGCCCTCCCCTTCCCCTCCCCTTTCCCTTTTCTCTCCCCCCTTCACATAGACTGTCATTCAGAGTTTTCCCGCGCAGGTTATGGCTTCATAAACTAACTTCGCTGACACGGCCTACTAGAATCGAAAGTCAAATCTTTCTCAAGTTGCCTTTTTATCGAGTCTCTTCAGTATTAAAACCTGGGTAGAACATAACTGAAACATGTTTTAATGATTTTTTTTCTGATTTTTCCTTTACCGATCAAATGCAACTACCCTGTATCCTACAACTTATTACAGGATGCATAGGAAGACTATGCAGACGTCAGCTATTCTTGTTTCACTTTTCCTAATGTTATGATTTAATATTCCTCTGTTTGAGACAGAAAGAAATGCTGTAAATATGGAGTTTACAAGCAATATTCTATAAGAGAAATATCTTCGTTTCAATATCGTTGGAGTTTTTATGATACTTAAATTTATAGGAATCTGAATTGTTACTCCCTGAAGGCACTCTCATTCTGTTAAGGAAATAATCCTTAAGTATTATTAATTTCTATTTATTTACTTATGCAAGAAATGTTACAAGTTGTTATTTATTTTAATAGCGCATCACCGGCATTAGAGAACTTGAGCTTAGTTGCAATAAAATAGAGATATTTTAAAAGTGAGGGAGGAACCGTTACGGAAAATAGGAATAGATTGAATGAACTCAGCTGCTATTCCTATGACTATTTGATCCGTTGTTTTTCAAGTTGCAACTGTTGTCTCCTTTCACAAGACTCAAATAATTTAGACAAAATTAAAATGTAAGGCCATTATGAACCCACAATTTTCGTCATAAATAGATTATTTTAATGAGAATTAATATGCGAGCAAAAGTATCATTGGATAAGATACGGAAGTATTTGTATGTATGATATTCAAGAATCTTATCGCTCGGGATCTGAGACAAAATTAGATGAAATATGCTGCTGTTTTCCTTCTTTTCAAAGGCTAAGTCTCCGTCATGCGTGGATTAATTTTCTTGAATGAAATATGAAGACATTCTAATGCAAATAGCCATTTCACTTCTTTTTCTTTTTAAACTGTGATACAATATGTCAGTTACCCGTGTTTTGTGCTTTACTTTTTAGCATACGTACTAATCGCTATGGCATATTGTATAGCTGTAAGATAATATCTTAATTAATTATTTATGTTTTTATTCTGAAGTCCAAAATCAAGGTTCTTTGGCAGAAAAACATGAAGAAATTTTTTATTCCCGAAGTGTACGTTTTCCTTACTATACTATTGCAACATTACCACACATGTGGGTAAATTCTAGTATTTTCGTTCAAGGAAAGATTCAACTCCTTTTGTCTCGAAGAATTCAAAATTCCTTTTCCAAAGTTCCCTTTCCTTTTTGGCGCTAAATTGCTATGTCTTATGCCCCCTAAATCATTTCCTTTCTTCTTCTGTCTCTCTTTTTCCATTAGAAGTGAGCAAGAACTGGCAAATGATGTCTGTCTTGTAGGCAAATCAATTACTATTACTACTACTATTATTGCTACAACTACTACTGGCACTTGTAAAAATCTACGCGATACAATAAGACAAATGAATCTTCTTGAGGTTTCTCTCATGAATGGCCCATGAGCTCATCCTTGATTCTCTCTCTCTCTCTCTCTCTCTCTCTCTCTCTCTCTCTCGATTTTCCTATCTCTCTGTATACATGTAGATATTATTTGGTAAACGATAATCGAGTTTACCGAAAAAACGAAGGAAGTAATCTAATTTTTTAGTATCTGACGAGGCTGTGGAGTTTGGTGAACTGATCGCCCATAAAAATAGAATTTTTCGGTTGATAACAAAGATTTTTGGAAATACAATTTTCATTGCACTCACTTTATATATATATATATATATATATATATATATATATATATATATATATATATATATATATATGTGTGTGTGTGTGTATGTATGTATGTATATATATATGTATATATATATGTATATATATATATGTATATATATGTATATATATATATATATATATATATATATATATATATATATATATATATATATATATATATATATATATATTTTAAAAGTCATTGCAAACAATGCATACCCCTATAAATACATTTAAGTTTCTAATTGAAAGCCTGAGATAGAACAGATCAGGAAAGAGATAAAAAAAAAGTTCGAAGAACAGTGTGAATAAAACAAAATAACAGAGAAAGGAAAGATGAAACGATGACAAAGGTGTTGGAAAGATGGGGAAAGACAGATGAAATAAAATTGTTATTGGTTAAAAAGATACTATTGCACGTTCTCCGTCAAAACCTTAAGTAAAAGCTTAAGTAAAAAATTGTTATAAGTGTTTGGTTGCAATTCTGGTGCTTGTCATGTTTTGAATTTCTCATCTGAAATGGCCCCGTTCAAATGACTTTTATTTATGCTAAGTGAGAATTTATCATAGAGGAACATAACATAAGAATAAACATTTTTGATAATACTTTGTGTTTTTGTTGTCGTTCTTCTTAGCTCAAAAGAAGGACCATATGTTATGCTAGTTTGGTCATAACTGGGAATTTGAGAGACTGTTTACCTCTACCAGAGATGATAATTGTTATGCAAATTATTCCCCAAGTCTTAAAAATGCCTTTCAAAACTTGAGAAAAAATTATCCCCGATCCTACTCCCTAAGTAAATCTTCCTAAGAACGTGTGAAAAAAACATTCCCAACGTAAACGGCCCCCCCCCACCCCACCGAAAGTTTCTGATTTGCATCTAAATGCACAATTCAATGTTTTTTTATCACTACATTTTCTTTTTTACGTTAATTCAGTCACTTGATACGAATAAGATTTGAATGATATACGTCACACGTGAAGTATGAAATTACGATTTTTGTTGGGGGTGGGGTGAGGTTCCTCCTCAACTTTCTGCTTTGAAAATGAGATTTTGTGGGAAAAGCTTCCTAGTTTTAGTATTGTTGAGGGTTCTTTCTGTCTTCCTCATGGGACGATAATTCATGATGATGAGGACTTCGTTTCCAACATATATTACCTATACACCTTCATTCATCGCACGGACCAGAGAGAGTGTGTACGTGTCTACACTGTTCTACACACATTCATCACATATACATAAACACACACACACATACTATATATATATATATATATATGTATATATATAACACACACATATATATATAATATACATATATATATATACACATGAGATTTTCAAACATAACATATATCGATTGTAATTATTCTTAAATTATTTTAAAGGTTAACTTCCTCGAGAAACTTTCGCACAAACACTTCGTTTATTCGGGATTTTAACTTGTCTCACAACTGAATACGTCAGGGTCAAAGGTGATGAGCAGACAATACGATCACTTAAGTGACCTATCTATAATAATGCTCTGCGCCATTCCTTAGCCTCTTCGATATAAGAGTCATTAATCTTTCTGAGGATGTCGTGCCATTGGAACTTCAACAAGCTCTTCGTTGGGAGAGTCGGTAGAGCTGAGGACTAGCACTCGCTAGGCCCGAGTTCGAGTCTCCCGCTGGCTGATGAAGAGTTAGAGGAATTTATTTCTGGTGATAGAAATTCATTTCTCGCTATAAGGTGGTTCGGATTCCACAATAAGCTGTAGGTCCCGTTGCTAAGTAACCAATTGGTTCTTAGCCACGTAAGATATGTCTAATCCTTCGGGCAAGCCCTAGGAGAGCTGTTAATCAGCTCAGTGGTCTGGTTAAACTAAGGTATACTTAACTTTTTTTGGAACTTCAACATTTCAAGAGAAGATGCAGTGCATTACTACCCCTAATACAATTCACGTTACATTTTAATAACTTTGCGTTTTAACTATTCATTAATTTGTTAATTTTTTTTAATAAGTGAGGTCTCTTCTTCCTTTATGTTTCTTTACCTCATCATACTTCTTTCTGATGAACATCACATTCTTTGGGATTAAATTTCAAGTCAATGTCCTCTGTGGGCTTGTTCCAAATGAATAGGGTTCATCTTCTCAGTAATAATTATAATGATTATATTTATGTAATCATTTTTTACGCTTACTCTATTTTATTTTTATTCTCTTTCTTACTTTCTCTCTTTCTTCTTCTGTAAACCGTGAAACCAAGGACGTCTTCATTATTTTGTGGGGGTGTTAGGTGAAGTACCTTAATCATTTTAGTGTCTAAATTATTCTTTAGCGACATTTAGATTCCAATGCTGCAACACATGAAAAACTTTACAAGGAGAACGAACGGTTTCGTTATATTATTTGCCTATTTATCCAAGAACAAGTAAAGCTCTTCGGTTTCCAAGCCTAAATGATATTAAATTTAATGTATATACCTCTCTTGTTTCACTAACCACGACCTTTAGGATTACTTCCCCTCATTCCTTCTCCAAACTCATTCTTCGGAAGTTTTTAGGGTAAACATAAAGAATCCATTAGAAAAATGAGAACGTTCTAGGTTGGAGCTAAAAGCATGAGCAATTATGTGTGTGGTAGGACTGAAAAAGAAACACCACGAGAGAGGTGATTAAAAGATGTGTCAGTTAAGAGAAAGACAAAGGAGAACTAAAAATGATACTGAATTAAATCTAAGTATTTTCTTCGTCCTTTGGTTTCCAACATTTACAGAGATAATTTTGTGTTATTTTCTTCTTTCAATTGTAGAATGACGTATGCAAAAATTCCGAAACATTTCTCGTTAATATTTGTACTGCTTATGTTTTTATTATTGATAACAGAAGTACTTGCTCCTTTATTGTTATAACTGCCATTATTATGAAAAATCGTCGATAACAATGTTAAATATGATGTAATTTATATATATATATATATATATATATATATATATATATATATATATATATATATATATATATATATGTGTGTGTGTGTGTGTGTGTGTGTGTATGTGTATGTATGTATGTATGTATGTATTGTTTACATGTACATATACACACACACATATATATGTGTGTGTGTGTATGGATGCATGCATGTGTGTCTATATATTGGGATTTTATTTAGTATGCATACACTTGATTAAGATCACTTGTTTGCTGTTACTATGGACTCTTTTATATTTTGAACCCTCGGTCCTGATTCTGGTATTTATCAAATCATATTAATTTCTCTATCATCTTCCTAATTCTTGCTATTCATGACATGGGAGAAAATTACCATAAGGATAATTTTATTTTGTATTATCTCATATAGAAACCATTTGGTAATTTGTCACCAAAGACACGCTTATAAGTGACGCTAGTTTAAGTCACAGATGAAAAATTCGATATGTCTTCTGCTTCTAGAGAGCATAATTGCTATGCAAATGATTCCCTCAGTTTTTCAAAAGTGTCTCAGGAAACCTGTGAAAAAACACCCCCTCCCCCTCCCCCCGAAAGGGAATACTCCGGAGAATTCGTGAAAAAAAGATGCCCACGCCTAAAAACGAAAGAAGCTCCTGATTTGCATCAGAATGCTTAATTCAGTGTTTCTTTTTTTCGTTCATTTTTGCTCCTTTATACGGAGTCACTTGATCTGAATGACGTTTGAATATCATATGTCACGCATGAAGTGTAAAAGTGTAGGTAATTTTTTTTTCTTTCTGGGGGTTAGGAGGCAGCTGATGAGAGGTGGGTAAGGACGGGAGAGGGGTAGGGGCCGGTTTCTCCTGATACCTCCTTTTAAAACGAAGGAATATGAAAGATTCCATGTTTTAATACTTATGACAAGTGATGATGCTTTTGCTATTCTTAAACAAACAAATATAAACTAATACAAGCAGACAAACAAAGTGAAAAAAAGATAGCAAATTCTAGGAAATATAATAAAGATATGGGTGTCAATTTCTGGGGCACGAATAGAGTCATAGATGGATGGACACAATGATATTTGGAGATGATGAAGAAAAGCGCAAGATACAGGTGAAAAAAATAAGTAAGTATACCTTAGTTTTACCAGACCACTGAGCTGATTAACAGCTCTCCTAGGGCTGGCCCGAAGGATTAGACTTATTTTACGTGGTTAAGAACCAATTGGTTACTTAGCAACGGGACCTACAGCTTATTGTGGAATCCGAACCACATTATAGCGAGAAATGAATTTCTATCACCAGAAATACATTCCTCTAACTCTTCATCAGCCGGCCGCGGGAATTGAACTCCGGCCCATCGAGTGACAGTCTGAAGCTCAAGCGATTCGGCCAACAAAGGGCATAAGATACAGGTGAAAGAGTCTGAATGTGAAGAGCACAGATAAATACTAGCGATAGTACGAATAAGAGGATGAATAGAATTCAGGAAAATGAAACAGGGAATATCATTATGGAGAGTAAAGGAATAAAAATGTTTGATTCATACAGATATTTAGAGATAAAGTCACAGAATGGTAGCGTGAGAGAACAGAGAATCTAAAAGGAGCCCACGCAGGGGACTGTTGAGTCAACTTTCCATTATAGAAGTGAAGTGTGAAGCTGAAGTCAAGGTGAACATTGCTGAGATGAACTAAAATAACTTGTTTTGTCTGTGCAGAGTAAAAAGGTTTATGAGGCTGAGGAATGAACGAGATGGAAATATGGCAAAAAGGTCAAAATTAATGAAAATATAGAACAGGGTGTTTTCGAGATTTGATAAGGGAGAAATATTCGAAGTAAGGAAGAGAGAATTATTGAGAGAATTATCTCTTAGACAAGATGGTATACGAATAGTAAGAATAGTTTTACCATCCAAGAGAGTATTGAGTGGTTGCAAAATATTGCTAGGGAAGTCAATGCGCTGTTGATGAGGCTTCTGTGCAGCTGATGAGGGAGCGGGATTTTCTCATCAGAATTTTGTACTTGATTCAGCAAATAGGAAATTAACTTGGCGGTAACCGTATACTGGTTTCTTCAAGATAAACTGGTTGTAACGGAGTTACGGCTTATTGATGAATGCATACGCATACCCACACACACACACACACCCCACACATGCACACAAACACACACACACACATATATATATATATATATATATATATATATATATATATATATATATATATATATATATTTATATATATATATTTATATAATCAGTAAGCTACAAACGTCCTTTAATATCCAATTCACTCTACCTCGGAAATAATATAATTTCATATATGTTACCAAAGGGGAATTTTTTTAGTTGATAATAAGTTCGTAGTCCCGTGGGCTCGAACCAACGAAGGACAAGAACTCAGGACTACAGTGGACGCCTTAATCCACACGGCCAGCAAGTGAGGTATAAGTGGATATTGGCTCCCATCTACAAATCCCCGTCGAACTCAGGTGTTTGTATTTAGAGACAATATCCACCCACCTCTGCCATGTTGACCGTGTAGTGCGTTTGTCGCACGCAGCCATATTATGACCTTTTATCACATCACCGTGATTCATATACAATCAGTAAGCTACAAACGTCCTTTAATATCCAATTCGCTCTACCTCGGAAATAATATATTTTCATATATGTTACCGAAGGGGAATTTTTAGTTGATAATAAGTTCGTCGTCCCGTGGGCTCGAACCAACGAAGGACAAGAACTCAGGACTACAGTGGACGCCTTAATCCACACGGCCAGCAAGTGAGGTATAAGTGGATATCGGCTCCCATCTACAAATCCCCGTCGAACTCAGGCGTTTGTATTTAGAGACGATATCCACCACCTCTGCCATGTTGACCGTGTAGTGCGTTTGTCGCACGCAGCCGTATTATGACTTTTTTATCACATCACCGTGATTCATATACAATCAGTAAGCTACAAACGTCCTTTAATATCCAATTCGCTTTACCTCGGAAATAATATATTTACATATATGTTACCAAAGGGAAATTTTTTAGTTGATAATAAGTTCGTCGTCCCGTGGGCTCAAACCAATGAAGGACAAGAACTCAGGACTACAGTGGACGCCTTAATCCACACGGCCAGTAAGTGAGGTATAAGTGGATATTGGCTCCCATCTACAAATCCCCGTCGAACTTAGGTGCTTGTATTTAGAGACAATATCCACCCACCTCTGCCATTTTGACCGTGTAGTGCGTTTTTCGCACGCAGCCATATTATGACCTTTTTATCACATCACCGTGATTCATATACAAT
>NC_089744.1:28182500-28202500 GCF_040412425.1 Macrobrachium rosenbergii | reverse complement strand
GCCATAAAATTCTCAACATGATCCATTATTAAAGAAAAAACGAAAATATATTTATTCAAATAGCAAGACTGACACGTCATAATTCAAGGAAACACCCCATTGCCTGTGATGTGGAAAAAGAGTATGTGCGACTTTCTCAAAAGAAAGCAGAAAAAGAAAGCACCATATAAGTATTGAAACTTTAGCCACAGTGCATTCCAAAGTACTGTAAATGTATCCTAAATATAAAATATATAGGCCTAATAGCTGAAACTTTAGCCACAGTGTATCCTAAATATAAATATTGGCCTCATGGCTTTTTTTTTTTTAATCTCTTCCATTCATGGGTATTACTACCACATGAAATCCCTCGCCCCAGTGGTCACCTCCCAGGCGCCCGTGGAAAGGACAATGAGGCTTCCCGTGATCCCATTTGTACTTGGGATGATCATCACTGGGATTATCCCGGACAAGGGGCTTGAAGTGTGTTGCTGTCGGCACATCTGCCATACAACAGCTGCGAAACCCGTGTTGATCCTTCTCTCGTTTGATGACAGGTGCAAAGAAATGGTAGAGAGAGAGAGAGAGAGAGAGAGAGAGAGAGAGAGAGAGAGAGAGAGAGAGAGAGAGATGCTAGGTGGTCTTGTGCCCTGAAGACCGTAAGACAGTAATCCTGTATGGGCTGGACCAATTCTTGTTGAGGAAACTGTAAACGCCTAGTCGTAGATGATTATATTTTTCTAGATAAACTACTAAACTCTTTCTCTCTCTCTCTCTCTCTCTCTCTCTCTCTCTCTCACACACACACACACACACACACACACACACACACACATATATATATATATATATATATATATATATATATATATATATATATATATATATATATATATATTAATATATATATTAATATATATATATATATATATATATATATATATATATATATATATATATATATATATATATATATATATATATGTGCGTTTATGTGCATGCGTTCTATAATCATTGAAGTACTAAGGTATATAAAAAGAAAAACTCCATGGTTTTATAATAAATCTTTAAAAGACTTTATCAAAATGTAGGCTATATTTTGGCAGACCGGTAAAACCTTAATTAATAACAAAGGCGGCCATGCAGTATGATCCATCCCACTTGAGTCCCCGATTGCGTGCTGCAAACATTGCCTTTAATAACAGTGTAGCCTAATGAAGTTTCGACAAACGGTCCCCTGACAGGTGTTTACATAATTTGTTTATATTTACTCTAACCTTCAAATTACAGTCCCATTTTAATGTCTGTTCATCCTTGCATATTTATTATGTCAGAACCTACCTTCTCACTTCAAATATGCTTGGGGATTTTACACATGGAGAAAACCTGTGTTAATTTTTGCATTGAAAGGTATGTTTAGCTTTTTCTTCTTCATTTTAGGTTGCTCCGTGTTCCGTATAAAACTTATCAACCAGCTGGACGTGATATTATCGAATTAGAAGCCAAGGGAAAGAATTACATCTTCATATCTTTATTAAACATAGGAAGAAAATCTTGCTTCGAATTAATATTTGTTATCCATTTTGGCCCGCATTAGCATCCGCTGTAATGGCTTTCACTTGCCTTTAGAGTGTCATTAGCAAATCCTCATTATTTCTGTCACTGTCAGAATTATGTGGCAGGCTCATAATAATAAAGACTCAGAATATTCAGCTTAAAAAACAACACTAATCCATTATAGAGCCAAGCTGACCAGCATGTAGGCTACATGCTCACTTACACGGCCGCATAAGACAAGTTCATCGAGGCGTTTTGAATCTGCCTTCACCTGCAGCAAGATATTAAGTATGGCCAAAAGCAATGCCTACATCGACAACAGAGCCATGGAAAAATTCTTTCCCGGGTCAGGAAAAGAAGAAGAAGAGGAAGACGTATATGGAGATAAATGGCTCTCTGTCGGAAAATATAAACTGGGCCGATGAAAATAACTTTGAAAGGAATACGCTGTTTCCACATCACGAATGGGACTCGTTGGGAATAAATATCATGGATAATGAACAGTTATTGCTCCTAATAGCAAAAGGAAAAACAGGAAAAAAGGAAAAAAGAAATGGCAGCGGAATTTTCCTTTTGTGCTGTCACAACCGATTCGCTTCAGTTTCAGCGGCTAAATTCCAAGTTCTTCACAGTAAATGGTCCAGTAGTGAACTATAATGCGATACACAATACTTCGTTAAAATGAACACTGTGGCACATCAGCAGAGAGAGAGAGAGAGAGAGAGAGAGAGAGAGAGAGAGAGAGAGAGAGAGAGAGAGAGAGAGAGAATATGGTATTCTTAAAGATAAAGCCGAGTGATTTTTTACCTAAATTTTTCACATAAAAACAAAAAACGTATTTCTAAGACAGGTCGGCAACGACTTTAATACCACACAGATGGTTGCGGTTTTATTGATTATTATTTACATAGTAGCCTCAATAAGCTTTTCCTTCACCTGTAGATCAAAGACCTGTTTGTATTCGATAACAAAGAAAATGTTTACACTAGCCCTGGATACACTTTTCAAAAACCTGGATCATTATAAGTGAATATGTATTTTACTGGCAATGAAGTAGTTCATCAAACCATACACAATATTATTACTCATAAGATAAACCCTATCCATATGGAAGAAGCCCACGGAGGCCATTGACTTGAAATTCAAGCTTCCAAAGAATATGGTGTTCGTTAAAAAGAATTAGAGGAGGTAAAGGGAAATACAGAAAGAACACAGATAAAAATGTAAGTAAATTGTTGAAATACAAGGAAGATAGTATTAGAATAGTAATGCACTGCATCTTTTCTTGAACCTTTGAAGTGCCAGTTGCACGACATCTTCATGGAGATTTCCACAGTCCAAAGGTGTGAGGAAGAAAAGTTCAGTTTCTTGTGATGTATTTATTGTTTTCTGCCAGTGACGAACTCTTCCTCTCTGACTGTCTGCCGTCAGTGTATGTATGTATGTATGTATGTATGTATGTATGTATGTATGTATGTATGTATGTATGTATGTATGTATGTGTGTGTGTGTAAGTGTGTGCCTCTGTATGTCTGGCTGCCTAGTAAAATTACGTAAAGAGACCTCAGCCAACCCTTCGCCCTTCCGAGGTGCCTTGACACTGCCTCATAGTTCAGCATTTGCTAAATTCTAGGAGGTGCAATTATTCTAAGTCGAAATCCTAATAGTAATTGTTTTGCTGTGGTGCATCAGACTGTTGAAAAGGCCGTTGATTAAGAGAAGAAGAACCCCGTTCGTTCTCGACGTTGTAATTATCAAACTTAGAGGGTGAGATAACATTTAGTTTCCCTTGCGCTCATCACTACATTACGGGGATTTGGTTGTTATTTTAATTAATTTGCTAATCAAAAGCTTGGTACAGCTGCTTCCCCTTCGCTGAAATCCATTAGGTTATCATTCGGTAACTTTGCCTACTGATTCAATTTCGACTGACAGTTGGACTTGAAGAAAAATAAAAATCTAAAAAAAAAAGACTGAACATTAGAACTATTGAGAGTTACAGTGTAATATCTCCCCGTAATGCAATTTATGTATTAATCTAGGCCTCGACAAGAGCTAATTATTTTTGTGAATTGATGAAATTTCCTTGTATTATTTTCTCAGGTTGGCCGTCATGTTTATGAATCAATTAGTTGTTAATTATTTCAGGTTGCACATTCTAGCTTCGTATTTACAGTAAAGCGTGTTCAATACGACACTAGGAAGACATTTTTATCTTTGAAATGAAACATTTTAGTTTGATGCGCACCTCCTATATCTACCTTTTTTCAATACATTAATGTGCGCTTATCCTTGGACAAAGTCTAAGCACTCTTATATATTTTCAAGAAATTCCTGCGCTGGTTGACATACATTTACCAAACATATCTCTATCTCCATCGAATGTTAAAATATTCTGTTGCTGTTTAGTTCATATTGTACAGTGAATTGCAAGGTCAGGAGGTCTGTTTATAGTTCTTGAGTTCTTGTAATCTCAGCAATTGATTTGAATACTTAGTAATATATATATATATATATATATATATACATATATATATATATATATATATATATATATATATATATATATATATATATATATATATATATATATATATATATATATATATATATATATATATATATATATATATATATATATATATATATATATATATTATATATATATATATATATATATATATATATATTATATATATATATATATATATATATATATATATATATATATATATATATAAAAATAATTTATATATATATATATATACAGTATATATGTATATATATATATATATATATATATATATATATATATATATATATATATATATATATATATATATATATATATATATATATATATATATATATATAATATATAAAGTGAAAGTTTGTATGTTTGCATGTTAGTTTGTATGTAAATTGTATGTAAAAAGCAAGCATATCTTAGTTTAACTAGACCACTGAGCTGATTAACAGCTCTCCTAGGGCTGGCCCAAAGGATTAGATTTATTTTACGTGGCTAAGAACCAACTGGTTACCTAGCAACGGGACATACAGCTTATTGTGGAATCGGAACCACATTATGACGAGAAATGAATTTCTGTCACCAGAAATAAACAACTCTAATTCTTCACTGGCCGGTCGGAGAATCGAACGCTGGGCCAACAGCGTGCTGGCTGAGAGCTCTACCCACCAAAAATTTGTATGTTTGACGGTTATAGAAATCCGAACCTCTTCACCAATCTACACAAAATTTGGTACGTGCCATCATTTGACCCAACTTAGATAATAGGGTAGGTTTCAAACCCGTACAGCAGCCCCCTTCCCCTTCCCCCAACCCCCTTCCCCCTTCCCTTTGTAACTTATTTGGTATATAAACTCTACGGGTTTATCATACCTCACTTCATGTACTCGAGACATTAGAAATATATTATTGACAACCCTTCTCAGTCAGCACTATAATGCCTGCATAAAAGGGACAAGTAGTAAAGTAATATCTGGATAAAAGGTACAGTCACTACAGTAACACCTGGATAAAAGGTACAGTCACTCAGTAACACCTCCATAAAAGGTACAGTCACTACAACAATACCTGGATAAAAGGTACAGTCACTACAGTAATGCCCAGAAAAAGGGACCTGACAGTGCAGTTACACTGTAATAACTGGTTCATGTTGGCGGAAAGCACTGTAATACCTGGATAAAAGGGACAGTCACCACAGTAATACCTGGATAAAAGGGACAATCACCACAGTAATAACTGGATAAAAGGGGCAGTCACCACAGCAATACCTGGAAAAAGGGACATTCACCACAGCAATAACTGGATAAAAGGGACAGTCACCACAGTAACGCCTGGATAAAAGGGACAGCTACCACAATAATACATGGATAAAGGGGACAATCACTACACTAATAAAAGGGACAGTCACCACAGTAATACCTAGATAAAAGGGACAAACACCATGGCAATACCTGGACAAAAGGGACAGTTACCAGAGTAATTCATGGATAAAGGGGACAGACAGCACAGTAATACCTGGATAAAAGGGACAGCCACCCAAGTAATACCTGGATAATAGGGACAGTCACCTGGATAAAAGGGACATTTACCACAGTAATGCATGGATAAAGGGGGCAGACAGCACGGTAATAACTGGATAAAAGGGACATTCATCACAGTGATACCAGATAAAAAGGACAGTCACTACAGCAATACCTGGAGAAAAGGTACAGTCACTACAATAACACCTGGATAAAAGGGACAATCACAACAGTAATAACTGGATAAAAGGGACAGTCACCACAGCAATACCTGGATAAAAGGGACATTCACCACAGAAAATAACTGGATAAAAGGGACAGTCACCTCAGCAATACCTGGATAAAAGGGACAGTCACCTCAGCAATACCTGGATAAAAGGGACAGTCATCACAGTTATACCTGGATAAAAGGGACAGTTACCACAGTAATACCTGGGTAAAGGGAGCAGACAGTACAGTAATAACTGGATAAAAGGTACAGTCACCACAATAATACCTCGACTAAAGGGACAGCCAACACAGTAATACCTGGATAAAAGGACCAATTACCACATTAATACCTCGATAAAGGGGGCAGTCAACACAGTAATACCCAAATAAAATTGACAGTCACCACAGGAATCCTGGATAAAATGGACAGTCGCCACAGTAATACCTGGATAAAAGGGACAGTCACCACAGTAATACCTGGATAAAAGGGACAGTCACCACAGTAATACGTGGATAAAAGGGATAGTTACCACAGTGATACATGGGTAAAAGGGACAGTTACCATAGTAATATATGGATAAAGGGAACAGTCACCACAGTAATACCTGGATAAAAGGGACAGCCACTATATTAATACCTTGATAAAAGGGACAGTCACCACATTAATACCTGGATAAAAGGGATAGTCACCACAGTAATACCTGGATAAAAGGGACAGTTACCACAGTAATATGTGGATAAAGCGGACAGAGAGCATAGTAATTACTGGATAAAAGGAACATTCATCACAGTGATACGTGGATAAAAGGGTCAGTCACCACAGTAATTCCTGGATAAAAGGGACAGGTATCACAGTAATACCAGCACAAGAGGGACAGCTACCACAGTAATACCTGGATAAAAGGGACCATCACCGCAGTAATACCTGGTTTTAAAAGGGACATTCATCACAGTAATATCTGGATAAAAGGGAGAGTTACCACACCAATACCTGGATAAAAGGGACATTCACTACAGTAATAACTGGATAAAAGGGACAGTCACCTCAGCAATACCTGGATAAAAGGGACAGTCACCACAGTAATACCTGGATAAAAGGGACAGTCACCACAGTAATACCTGGATAAAATGGACATTTACCACAGCAATACATGGATGTAGGGGACAATCACTTCAGTAATAAAAGGGAGAGTCACCACAATTATACCTGGATGAAAGGGACAGTCATCACAGTAATGCCTGGATACAAGGGACAGTTACCACAGTAATACATGGATAAAGGGGACAGACAGCACAATAATACCTGGATAAAAGGGACAGTCACCCAGTAATACCTGGATAAAAGGGGCAGTCACCACAGTAATACCTGGATAAAAGGGACAGTTACCACAGTAATACATAGACAAAGGGGGCAGACAGCACAGTAATAACTGGATAAAAGGGACATTCATCACAGTAATACCTGGATAAAAAGGACAGTCACCACAGTAATTCCTGGATAAAAGGGACAGTTACCAAAGTAATGCCTGGATAAATGGAACAGACAGCACAGTAATAACTGATTAATGGGGCAGTCACCACAGGAATAACTGCATAAAAGGGATGGTCAACACAGTAATACCAAGCTAAAAGGACCAGTTACCACAGTTATACCTGGATAAAGGGGGCAGTCACCACAGTAATGCCTGAATAAAAGGTACAGTAACCCAGGAATCCTCAATAAAATGGACAGTCGACACAGTAATACCTGGATAAAAGGGACAGTCACCACAGTAATGCCTGGATAAAAGGGACAGTTACCACCGTAATACATGGGTAAAGGGGACAGTCACCCCAGTGATACCTGGATAAAAGGGACGGTCACTACAGTAATAACTGGGTGAAAGGTACAGTCACCCTAGTAATACCTGGATAGAAGGGACAGTTACCCCATTAACACCTAGATGAAAGGGACAGTTACCACAGTAATATATGGATAAATGGGACAGTCACCACAGTAACATCTGGATAAAAGGGACAGTCACCACAGTAATACCTGGATAAAAGGGACAGCCACCACAGTAATACCTGGATAAAAGGGACAGTCACCACAGTAATACCTGGATAACAGGGATAGTCACCACAGTAATACCTGGGTAAAAGGGACAGTCACCATAGTAATACCTGGATGAAAGGGACAGTCACCCTAGTAATATCTGGATAAAAAGGACAGTCACCACAGTAATACCTGGATAAAGGGACAGTAACCATAGTAATACATAGATTAAGGGAACAGACAGCACTGTAATAACTGGATAAAAGGGACATTCATCACAGTGATACCTGGATAAAAGGGACAGTCATCACAGTAATTCCTGGATAAAAGGGACCCTCACACTAGTAATGCCTGGTTTTAAAAGGGACAGGCACCACAGTAATACCTGAATAAAAGGAAGTGTTACCACAGCAATACATGGATAAAAGGGACAGTCACCACATTAATACCTGGATAAAAGGGACAGTCACCACAGTAATACCTGGATAAAAGGGACAGTCAACACAGTAATACCTGGATAAAAGGGACAGTTACCACAGCAATACATAGATAGAAGGAACAGACAGCACAGTTATACCTGGATACAAGGGACAGTCACCACAGTAATACCTGGATAAGAGGGACAGTTACCACAGTAAACTATTTGTAAAGGGGACAGACAGCACAGTAATAATGGATAAGAGGGATATTCATCACAGTGATACCTGGATAAAAAGGACAGTCACTACAGTAATACCCAGATAAAAGGTACAGTGACTACAGTAACACCTGGATAAAAGGGACAATCACCACAGCAACAACTGGATAAAAGAGACAGTCACCACAGTAATACCTGGATAAAAGGGACAGTCACCACAGTAATACCTGAATAAAAGGGACTGGTACCACAGTAATACAAAAGGGACAGTTACCACAGTAATACATGGATAAAGGGGACAGACAGTACAGTATTACCTTAATAAAAGGGACAATCACCGCAGTAATACATGGATAAAAGGGACGGTCACCACAGTAATACCTGGATAAAAGGGACAGTTACCACAGTAATACCCGGATAAAGCGGACAGAAAGCACTGTAATAATAGGATAAAAGGGACATACATCACAGTGATACCTGGATAAAAAGGAGTCACCAAAATAATTCCTGGATAAAAGGGACAGTTACCACATTAATACCTGAATAAAAGGGACAGTCACCACAGTAATACCCGGATAAAAGGGACAGTTACCACAGTAGTACATGGATAAAAGGGACAGACAGCACAGCAATAACTGGATAAAAGGGACAGTAACCACAGTAATGCCTGGATAAAAGGGATAATCACCACAGTAGTTCCCGGATGAAAAAGACAGGTACCACATTCATACCTGGATAAGAGGGACAGTCACTGCAGCAATACATGGATAAAGGGACTGTCACCACATTAATACCTTGATAAAAGGGACAGTCACCACAGTAATACCTGGATAAAAGGGACAGGTACCACAGTAATTCCTGGATAAAAGGGACAGTCACCACTGAAATACCTGGTTAAAAGGGACAGTCACCACAGTAATACCTGGATAAAAGGGAGAGTTACAACAGCAATACATGAAGAAGGGACAGTCACCACAGTATTACCTGGATAAAAGGGACAGTTACCACAGTAATACCTGGATAAAAGGGACAGTCACCACAGTAATACCTGGATAAAAGGGACAGTAACCATAGTAATACCTGGTTTTAAAAGGGACAGTCACCAAAGTAATACCTGGATAAAAGGGAAATTCACCACAGTAATACCTGGATAAAAGGGACAGTAACCATAGTAATACCTGGTTTTAAAAGGGACAGTCACCAAAGTAATACCTGGATAAAAGGGAAATTCACCACAGTAATACCTGGATAAAAGGACAGTCACCACAGCAATACCTGGATACAAGGGACAGTTACCACAGTAACACCTGGGTAAAAGGGACAGTCCCCACAGTTATACCTGGATAAAAAGGACAGTTACCACAGTAATACCTGGATAAAGTGAACAGACAGTTCAGTAATAACTAGATAAAATGTACAGTTACCCCAATAATACCTCCATTAAAAGGACAGTCAACACAGTAATACCTGGATAAAAGGACCACTTACCACAGTAATACATGGATAAATGGGGCAGTCACCACAGTAATACCTGAATAAAATTGACAGTCACCACAGGAATCCTGGATAAAATGGACAGTTGCCACAGTAATACCTGGATAAAAGGGACAGTCACCACAGTAATATCTGGATAAAAGGGATAGTCACCACAGTAATACCTCGATAAAAGGGATAGTTACCACAGTAATACATGGATAAAGGGGACAGTCACCCCAGTAATATCTGGATAAAAGGGACAGTCACCACAGTAATACCTGGATAAAAGGTACAGTCACCACAGTAATACCTGGATAAAAGGGACAGTCACCACAGTAATACCTCGATAAAAAGGACAGTTACCATAGTAATATATGGATAAAGGGGACAGTCACCACAGTAATACCTGGACAAAAGGGACAGTTACCACAGTAATATCTGGGCAAAAGGGACAGTTACCATAGTAATATATGGATAAAGGGGACAGTCACCACAGTAATACCTGGATAAAAGTGACAGCCACTACATTAATACCTTGATAAAAGGGTCAGTCACTACAGTAATAGATGGATAAAAGGGACAGTCATTACAGTAATACCTGGATAAAAGGGAGTCACCACAGTAATATCTGGATAAAAGGGACAGTTACCACAGTAATATGTGGATAAAGCAGACAGACAGCATAGTAATTACTGGGTAAAAGGGACATTCATCACAGTGATACCTGGGTAAAAGGGACAGTCACCACAGTGATTCCTGGATAAAAGGGACAGGTACCACAGCAATACCTGGATAAGATGGACAGCTACCACAGTAATACCTGGATAAAAGGGACTGTCACCCCATTAATACCTGGTTTTAAAAGGGACATTCATCACAGTAATAACTGGATAAAAGGGAGAGTTACCACAGCAATACATGGATAAAAGGGACAGTCACCACATTAATATCTTGATATAAGGGACAGTTACCACAGTAATACCGGGATAAAAGGGACAGTCACCACAGTAATACATGCATAAAAGGGACAGTCACCACAGTAATACCTGGATAAAAGGGACAGTTACCACAGTAATGCAAAGATAGAAGGAATAGACAGCACAGTAATACCTGGATACAAGGGACAGTCACCACAGTAATGCCTGGATAAAAGGGACAGTCACCACAGTAGTACCTGGATGAAGGGGACAGACAGCACAGTAATATCTGGTTAAAGGGGACAGACAGCACAGTGATACCTGGTTAAACGGGACAGATAGCATAGTAATACCTAGATAAAAGGGACAGTCACCACAGTAATACCTGGATTAAAGGGAAAGAAGGCAAAGTAGTACCTAGTTAAAGGTGACAGGCAGTACAGTATACCTGGTTAAAGGTGTAAGACAGCATTGTAATACCAGGATAAAATGGACAGTCACCACAGTAATATCTGGATAAAAGGGACAGTCACCACAGTAATACCTGGATAAAAGGGACAGTCACCACAGTAATACCTGGATAAAAGGGACAGTCACCAGAGTAATACCTGGATAAAAGGGACAGTTACCACAGTAATACATAGGTAGAAGGAACAGACAGTTCAGTAATACCTGGATACAGGGAACAGTCACCATAGTAATGCCTGGATAAAAGGGACAGTCACCACAGTAGTACCTGGAAAAATTTAACAGACAGCACAGTAATATCTGGTTAAAGTGGACTGACAGCACTGTGATAACTAGATAAAAGGGACAGTCAGCACAGTAATATCTGGATAAAAGGGAAAGAAAGCAAAGTAATACCTAGTTAAAGGTGACAGAGAGTACAATATGCCTGGTTAAAGGTGTAAGACAGCATTGTAATACCAGGATAAAAGGGACAGTCACCACAGTAATATCTGGATAAAAGGGACAGTCATTACAGTAATACCTGGATAAAAGGGACAGTCACCACAGTAATATTTGGATAAAAGGGAGTCATCACAGTATTACCTGGATAAAAGGGACAGTCACCACAGTAATTCCTGGATAAAAAGGACAGTCACCACAGTAGTATCTGTATAAAAGGGACAGTCACCACAGTAGTATCTGTATAAGAGGGACAGTAATACATGGATAAAGGCGACAGACAGCACAATAATAACTGGATAAAAGGGACAGTCACCACAGTAATACTTGGATACAAGGGACAGTCACAACAGTAATACCTGGATAAAAGGGACATGCAGCACAGTAATACCTGGATAAAAGGGACAGGCAGCACAGTAATACCTGGATAAAGAGGACAGACGGCACAGTAATACCTGGTTAAAGGGGACAGAGCTCATGGTTATACCTGGATAAAAGGGACAGTCACCACCGTAATACCTGGATAAAAGGGAAGGACAGCACAGTAATATCTGTTTAAAGATGACAGACAGTACAGTATAACTGGTTAAAAGTGTAAGACAGCATAGTAATACCTGGATAAAAGGGACAGTCACAAAAGTAATAACTGGATAAAAGGGTCAGTCACCAAATAAATACCTCAAAGAAAGGGACAGACAGAATAGCAATAACTGGATAAAAGGTATAGTCATCACATTAATTTCTGGATAAAAGGGACAGTCATCTTAGTAATAACTGGATAATAGGGACAGACAGCACAGCATTACCTGGATAAAAGGGGCAGCCACCACAGTAATTCATGGATAAAAGGAACAGACAGTACAGTAATACCTGGTTAAAGGGTACAGACAGCACAGTAATACCTGGATGAAAGGGACAGTCATCACTGTAATACCTGGATAAAAGTGACAGACATTACAGTGATATCTCATTAAAGGTGACAGACAGAACAGTAATACTTTGTTAAAGGGACAGTCATCACAGCAGTACCTGCATAAGAGGCAGACAGCACAGTAATACCTGATAAAAGGGACAGTCACCACAGTAATACCTGAATAACAGGGATAGACAGTGCAGTACAATAATACCTGGCTAAAGGAGATAGACATCACAGTAATAGCTGGTTAAAGGTGTCAGAAAGAACAGTAATACTTGGATAAAAGTGACAATCACCACAGTAATACCTAGATAAAAGGCACAGTCACCACAGTAATGCTTGGATAAAAGGGGCAGTCACTACAGTAATACCTGGGTAAAAGGGACAGACAGAGCAGTAATGACTGAATAAAAGGGACAGCCATCACAGCAATTTTTTGATAAAAGGAACAATCGTTACACTAATAACTGGATAAAAGGGTCAGACAGCACAGTAATACCTGGATAAAAGGGACAGTCACCACAGTAATACCTGTCAGTTCACCTATCACTGTTAGGAGGGGGAACATTTACATGAAAAAAGTAGAACCACTCAGTAGGACTGATAACACACACGCTGCTTTCCCTTCTCCTTTCTTCCTCTCCTATCCCTTCTGCCTCCCCTTCTCTTTTCCCTCCCCCTCCCCTTTCCATTTTCCCCTCCCCCTACACATAGCTGTCATTTAGAGTTTTCCCAGGCAGTGCCAGGTTGGTCAGCTAGTATATGTGTGTGTATATATATATATATATATATATATGTGTGTGTGTGTGTGTGTGTGTGTGTGTGTGTGTGTGTGGGATGTAGGAAGTGTTGCTGTCAACCAATATAGAACAAGGGGCTGAAGGAGACTTCATGAACTGTTTGCTTGTTTATTATAGAAGCTGACGTTTCGAGGCCCAGCCTCATTTTCAGAGCTGAAAAAACACAATTATAATAATATGCAAAAATGTTAAAAAGTCTCAGAATTAAGAAATTTACAGGTAAAAAATTAAATATCCAATATTTAACAAACTGAATGTAAAAAACAGGTCACTACCTTTCAGGAAAGGATCCGTCGACTGAGAGACATCAAACAAAAACAAAGACAGGGTCAAACTCAGGGCAGGTACAGTGTTGTAGAGGTAGTTTGGTTGTTTAAAGCCGGAACAAGCTTCTTAGTGTAAAAGGGCTCAGCTATTGCTAATTGACGAGGTGAGGTGGCTCTGGAGAGAATTTTAAATTGTTTATATTCAATATCTTGTTTACACTTTTTGGCATGTTCCCATACATTGGAAAATTCTGGATTAGTCAACCTGACACCTGTTCTATAACGAGCTCCCTGATGACAATTAATTCTTACTTCTAGCAGGCGACGAGAAGCCCCCACATATTCCCCCACTTACATTTGGGGCAAGTATATAAATACATGATACTGGAAGTCGTCAGGGAGCTTAGCTTATCTTTATATCTGAAAAGAGAACGCATGGACTCCCAACCTCCTTTCCCTCCCCAGTGCCCCGGGTGGAAGATAGATCCTCAGTCAAGATCACCAGCCCTCGTGAGTCTTCCGACCTTATCTCTCCCCTCAGCCCCTGTTGTGGATGATAATGAGAATGATCATGCGGGGATCGGTAGCTGTCAGACTCAAACCAGTAGAAAGAAGAAAAGAACCTTTCGATTGCCCACTGGACCGCAGCCCAACAATTGTCAATCACCTCGCCCGAAACCTGAGAAGAGATGTCACATTGTGATTCACAATTTGTGGTTATCGGTGAAGCTAGACGCCATAGTAGAGAGAGTCAAGTTTCTCACGGGCTCTGACCCTCTTATTCCCCACAAACTCCCATACAAAATTAAACATAAAGTGGCTTACAGGATTACCTGCCTATTTCAACACCTTGATGTTCTTAAAGGCGAGAAATTTGGCCCTTATATAAAAGTCTCAAGATATAAACTAGTCCGGGACCCGGCCCCCCAACCCCCCGAGAACTTACTGACACCCCAAGCAGGGGTTTAGTCGCAGGCTTGCCTTCTACCCCAAGCGCCAGCCAACCTCCCACGGCAAGTGACTGCTTGCACCAGCTGGCCAACCCCCCATCCACCCAAATGATCAACTCATTCATTTTCCATCTCCGTGAGTTGCTAAGGATACATTTGATATAATCTCTTGGTATATTTTTGGCTTCAAGTGAAACATTCCTCTCCTGAAAACGTTCTACAAAAACTTCAAGAGCATCATCGCATTACAAGAAACGCTGCTATGGCCACATGACCTTGTCATCTGCGATTCAGTTCACGAAGACTTCAGAGCTTTCTCCACCTCATCTATACAAGCTACAGATCACATCGTAGCCGGCCGCCCGAAAGGGGCCTTTCTTTCCTGTGGCACAAATCATTAGACAATATGGTGAATGTGATGATCTATAGGAGTAATAGATTGCTGAGCTTCAAGTGACAGTAAGGGACTCTAAGATCCTAATAATCAATGTTTATATGCCCTGGGAAAATAACAATAATTTTGATCAATATTGCATGATCCTAGGTGAGTTACACAGAATTATTCACTACTCTACTGCTGATCATATTTGTTTAACCGGGAACCTTAATTCTCACCCCACAAAACAATTTTGCAATGAACTAACTCGCTTCTGTCAAAATCACGCTCTCCAAATTAGCAATGTAATGCTCCTCCCTCCCTCCTCCTATACCTATGTACAGAATAGAACGGACACAATTACAACCTCCTGGTTGGACCACTGCATCACGTCTCCACAACTTTGTGATTCTACTGTGACCTGCAACATTCGCTACGATCTTGCAACGGGCTACGATCACATCTTACAGGTGTCATTCAGTATCCCATCCCTCCCTACCGTGAACCCCTAACTGATCGCCCACCTGCCGTTAACTGGGATTTTAAAAACCACCAGAAAACCAGATACTTTAGGGTGACCATGGAAAACAGGTTACGGTCAGATGTCTTACTTAGCACTAACACAAGATGTAAACATCACCACCACAGGAGAGATCTCAAAGAATTCTATTCAAACATATTTTCCGCTATACTTGCCTCCGGCAGGAATGACTTGGTTAAAGATCTCTATTCACATTAACGAGAAGTGTTTTTACTGTGGAGGCAAAATGGCAGCCCAAGGGAAGGACACTTTGCATTGCTAATGAGACTGGTGAGAGCACAGTTCAAACTTACTCTTAAGCACTGCAGAATAAATGAAAAACAACTAATAGCTGATGCAATGTCTAGAAAATTAGAATCCAGCGATTATCCTTGTCTTTGGAAAGACGTTCAGTCCCTAAATCCCAAAACTAAAAAGCTATCACAGAGAGTAGGAGAAGCCGTCGGTGACGAGGCTATCGCAAGAATGTGGGGCGATCACTTCTGCACTATCCTGAATTGCATAAACGATCAAGACTCCCGAAGGGATGTAGATAACCTCCTTATTGATAACATTCATCGTATTACGCCAGATAACATCGGCGATGCTACAAACAACCTACCTAATAATAATCGCCTGGCTGCAATGGTCTTCCCGCAGAAGCTTTCAAATTCTGCCATCCAATAATTTACATTTTGCTAGCTGTTCTATTCATTGAGTGCATAACTGACCAGTTTCTTCCAGACTCCCTACTCTTAGTTCACTTAATACCATTAATCAAAAACAAGTAAAAAATGCTCCTAAGTTTCTTCGACGCAATCGAGTTTTCTGTACAGCCGCTACAGCATATAATCAAGGCCACCGAAAATAGATCTATCTTTCCGTGGTCTCGGTATAATGCTGTATGAGCCGCGTCCCATGAAACTTTAACTAGGGCCCGGTGGTGGCCTATCTTATATCGTTGCCGGAATCACGATTATGGCTAACTTAACCTTAGATAAAACAAAAACTACTGAGGCCAGAGAGCTGCAATTTGATATTTTTGACGATTGGGGGGTGGATGATCAACATACCAATTTGCAGCCATTCTCGTCTCAGTAGTTTTTAAGATCTGAGGGCGGACAGAAAAAGCGCGGACAGAAAAAAGTGTGGACAGAATAAAGTGCGGACGGACAGACGAAGCCAGCACAATAGTTTTCTTTTGCAGAAAACTAACAAGCTAAAGGATGCAGCTGACCCTGGCAATTATACCCCGATTGCAATTACTACAATTGCGTCAAAGATACTTGAGTCGGTTCTTCTTGTGAGACTTCTCCCCTTTCTACACACTACTGAAAACCAGTTCGGATTTAAAGCAAACCACTCAACCAACATCTGAATCTACACCATCAGCCTCTCCCGTTTTCCTATGTTTTGTTGTGAGAAAAGCATTTGACGGAGTAAACTACCTGAAGCTCCTACTGAAGCTGCACAAAAGAGGCACACCTTTATATTTAATTGGCAGTTTATATTGCTGGTTCTCCACACAGCAATTCTGTGTCAAATAGGGTAACGTATTGTCGTACACCCTCGGCTCCCTAAACGGGCTCCGGCAAGAGGGAGCTCTTTTCCATACCTGTTTAATATGTACATAGATGCCCTGAATGTCAGACTCCCAACTGGATGCACTAACAACGAAACAACAGTCACTTCGAGCAGAGGAAGTATTAAGGGCATACCCATATAGGGAAAGAGGCAGAGGATTGGTGAAGGGGAGAGTGAGACCCACAGTTCTTTTATTTAAAAATAAGTAAAATGAGTTTTCTTCTTATATTTCTTATGTTAGTATTATTTAAGGCTGGTGAGGTTGCTTGGGTAGAAGTTTCCTTCGTTTCACTATATATATATATATATATATATATATATATATATATATATATATATATATATATATATACATACATATATATAGATATAGATATAGATATTAACTTGATGACATAGTGATTTATTCTACAACATGGGAAGAACATCTGAAGATTTTAAGGAAAGTGTTCAAGAAACTACGGGAAGCAGAACTAAGAATCAACCTGGGAAAAAGTGAGTTTGGAAAGGTAACTGTTCATTATCTGGGATTTGAAGTTGGAAAAGGCCTCTTCGCACCTGTTGACGCTAATGTAGAAGGTATCCTTAAGGCTAACCCCCCCTACTACCAGGAAACAACTACAAAGATTTTTTGGGCATGGCTGGATTTTATCACTGATTCTGTCCGAATTTCTGAACTGTAGTAGCTCCCTTAACTGACTTAACCAGTCCAAAGACAAAGTTTGTTTGGACTCCAGAATGTCAAGAATCATTTGAGAAGGTTAAAGCCATTTTAACTTCAAGACGAAGAAGACTAGTTTGTGATACAAGTTGATGCATCTGACTGTGGAATTGGAGCTGTTCTACTTCAACAAGATAATAGTAATATCTTACATCCTGTTTGTTTCTTGTCTTCAAAGTTGAAAAAGCACCAGAAAATTTATTCCGCCATAGAAAAAGAAACATTAGCATTAATCACAGCGCTGAAAAAGTCTGGAGTGTATGTAAAACAACTTAGGAATGAAGAAATTTTAGTGTTGTTTGACCACAATCCTATCTCAATCATCAATAAGATGAAAAATAACAATCAGAGATTGAGCAGGTGGTCTTTCTGCCTGCAACCATATAATGTAAAAGTGAAACACATTTCAGGAAAAAATAATGTCATAGATTATTGATCCCGTTGTGAATCATTGGATTCAAACCCGAGATAACTAATCTTCTGGGGGGGGGGAGGAATTTCATGATATTGTCTTGAAAATGTCTTTCCATGATTTTGATATATTTACTGTTCTAGTTGTTATGTATTCTGTGTAATGATAATAATTGTTGAAATATCATATGTAATGTATGTAAGATTTCACAAGAATTAATAATACTCTTTTAATAATAATGTAGTATGTAATCATGCATTTTGTCTCCCAGCAACATGTGTTCTGTACTTATGATAACTTGTTGACAGGTCAAGATAACAATAGGCTGCAGTCTGTTCTGTATTGATCATGTTAAGATTTTGTTAAAAGCTTTGTCCAATACGATATTTTGTTGGAGTCACGTATGTCTTTTTGAGAAATACGAATGAGTTATTGCACCAAGCACATGGCAATTGTGTCACATTGTTCTGATCGGGTCTCGTGTGACAGGAAGTGACGTCATATTTCTTCTCTAGAATGTTCCATGAAAGTTTTGCTCTTTAACTGGAGATAGGATTAAGTTCATTATAAGACCGGATACTGTGCTTGTTATATTAATTGTAATATATATCTCTCTCTATATATAACGCAGTTTTTAAACTCATAATGTAAAAGTAAAGATTTTGTATTGGTCACTCTTTAGTGCTGGTTAGAGTTTTCTTGTGAAATCTTGAAGTTGCATTTGTGTAAGAGTGTGAGATCTGAGCGTTTTGTGGCACCACAACAGTTGAGGTAATTTTGGTAATGGCCATAACTGCAGTTTACAGGTAATGTAATATTTTTACAGTTTAAGTCATGACTTAAATTAGGGAATTTAAATTTATGCAATTCAAGTGAGTTTACGTTTTGCATTTTATTTTTGTTGTAATTGTGTGTTCTTAATGTCACTTGAGTTATTTGATTCTTTTTGAGTTGTTTGTTTAGTTCTTTGTGAATTTAACACCTTGCCATATTTTGTATGTTTACAATCTCTTAGTTTTCACGTTTTATATAGTGGTGATTTAACATTTATTTACTTAGCATCATAAGTGTTTCTTGATAATTTAACATTGCATACTTAATTCAATTTTGATTTACTTAGATTTTGTTTTCAAATCTTAAGCTTTCTTAATAGTTTAAATTTTGCTTGATTAATTTAATTTCTTGATGAATTAAAGTTTTGTAAGTTAGTTTTGTTTAATAATTTAATTCAGGAATTAATTCAATTTTGTGTTGATTTCAAGTAATAGTAAATTTGCTTTAAACTGTGAGTTTTGATTATAAATTTTGAATTTAAAAATAAATTTTTGTATTTAAAATTTTTACACTAGTGTTTCATTTACTGACCACCAGTGCTAGGATTAATTGTGTGCATAAAGCATAGTGATAAACATGTTTTGTTCCTTTAGTTTTGCTAAAGTGAATTAAGACCAGGGAGAGGGTTAAAGTTATTTGATGGAGCGATGCCTTTTTAATTATAACTTAAGCAAATATAATTACCTCACTTGTTTCGATAAACTTAGTCTGATTTCTCACATGATTAGTAAGTTTTTTAAGGGATCACTGTTGCCTTTACAGTACTCAGTCGTAATTTTATTGTTATGAGAGTTCAGGTATCTGGCTGAAGTGAGGTACATTTTTTGAATTCTATGATTAGCAGTGTAATAACT
>NC_089744.1:28097500-28180000 GCF_040412425.1 Macrobrachium rosenbergii | reverse complement strand
TTAGCACTGGATGACATCTCGAATAAGCACTAGCTAGACTGGAAAAACCTACTGTATTTCTATGAACAAATCCAACCAGGGAAGTCTCGAAGAGACCTCAGAAACACACGTGCGCTGAAACAGTAGTTGGACTAAAACAACCCTAGAGACATTTGAGTCATTCTAGTTAGAGCGCTCTAATTTCTGTTTACACTACTACACTACCTAGAGAGGTTTACCTAGAGCAAGTCTAAGTTCAATGTCTACATTTTACATGTATTATTACGCTAAAGAGCACACGTCCATATATAAACACACTGAGAGAGAGAGAGAGAGAGAGAGAGAGAGAGAGAGAGAGAGAGAGAGAGAGAGAGAGATTCGTACAGTACCTTATAGAGTAAGAGATATTTCATAGCATTTGCAATGCAGATTCTGGGCATTCCAGCACTCAGATGGCGTGATATTAGCCTAACATTACTCATTTACATTATTAAAAAAGGCAAGTTGCCAGGGCCTCTCTCTCTCTCTCTCTCTCTCTCTCTCTCTCTCTCTCTCTCTCCATAAAAAAGACGTGTATGCTAGCATTGTACGTTAACTATATCAATCTGCTCCTAAAAATATAAGGATTTATTTTTCTCTCATAAATGTTCTCAATGCCGTTAACGGTTTTTATTTGTTCATTCTTCATTTAATTTTACCTCAAACGGTCATTCATTTTTATTATACCGTGCTTTTGGATTCTGCATTTTTAATCATTCGGAAAATATTTCTCGTACTCGTTCGCGACCCAATTAATAAAATAAACTGTTTTTTTATTACGTCAAAATCTGACATCGGCAAATTTTGCGTCTGCAATCGGCGTAACTGTCACTTCCAAGGTTAAGTTTTTCCCGTAGGGATGCAGTGCCGTCATTGGACATCTTGTGGTGCACTGTAGGCATTACTTAAGGCTTTTGGCAGCGCTCCTCCGGCCCATAGCTGCAGCCCCTTTCATTCCCTTTACTGTATCCCCGTTCATATTCTCTTACCCCCTCCTTACTTTCCACCCTCTCCTAACAATTATTTCTTAGTGCAACTGCGAGGTTTTCCTCATGTTACACCTTTAAAATCTTTCTACTCTCAATTTTCCTTTCAGCACTGAATGACCTCATAGGCCCAAGTGCTTGGCCTTTGGCCAGAATTCTATATATTCCATAAAGTGTAAGTTCTCGGTAGCTACTGATTTTACTTATGCTCATCTAATTCATTAACTGTATTTCTTATTTCACTTAATTTACAAAGAAAACATACAGCATGACCTTTATGCTTCAAGTCTGTAGATATTACTGGAATATTCAATATTAACGACCACCAAAGGTTATATTATTATTATTCAGAAGATGAGCCCTATTCATAGAGAATAAGCCCACGGGGTCATTAATTTGAAGTTCAAGCTTCCAAAGAATATTATGGTGTTCAGCTGAAAGAAGCAACAGAAGGTAACAGGAAATACCGAAAGAAGAGATCAGTTACTGGAAAAAGAAAAATTAATTAACAAACTTATAAATGAATATATAAAAATGTAAGTTAAATTTGGGTATGATTATTGCTGAGAGAGAGAGAGAGAGAGAGAGAGAGAGAGAGAGAGAGAGAGAGAGAGTAAAGGAAATGGGTATAATAGGTTTTTAGCTGAGAGAGAGAGAGAGAGAGAGAGAGAGAGAGAGAGAGAGAGAGAAAGGAAATGGGTATAATAGGTTTTTAGCTGAGAGAGAGAGAGAGAGAGAGAGAGAGAGAGAGAGAGAGAGAGAGAGAGAGAGAGAGAGAGAGAGAGAGTAAAGGAAATGGGTATAATTGTTTTTTTTTTAGATGAGAGAGAGAGAGAGAGAGAGAGAGAGAGAGAGAGAGAGAGAGAGAGAGAGAGAGAGAGAGAGAGAGAGAGGAAAAGATATGGTATTATTATAATATAGTTTTTAGATGATAGAGAAAGAGTAAAGGGGCTGGGTATGATAATAGGTTTTTAACTGAGAGAGAGAGAGAGAGAGAGAGAGAGAGAGAGAGAGAGAGAGAGAGAGAGAGAGAGAGAGAGAGAGTAAAGGAAATGGGTATAATAGTTTTTTGTAGATGAGAGAGAGAGAGAGAGAGGAAAGGATATGGTATTATTATAATCCGGTTTTAGAGAGAGAGAGAGAGAGAGAGAGAGAGAGAGAGAGAGAGAGAGAGAGAGAGAGAGAGTAGTACCGAGATGCTGAAGAGTAACCATATCTCCGTGTCTTTTTTGTATGTATCTGTTTCAACAGATACATACAAAAGTTGGATATGATAATAGGTTTTTAATGAGAGATGAGAGAGAGAGAGAGAGAGAGAGAGAGAGAGAGAGAGAGAGAGAGAGAGAGAGAGAGAGAGAGAAAGTAAAGGGGCTGTGTATGATAATTGGTATTTTTAACTGAGAGGGAGAGTAAAGGGGCTGGGTATGATAATAGGTTTTTAACTGAGAGAGAGAGAGAGAGAGAGAGAGAGAGAGAGAGAGAGAGAGAGAGAGAGAGGGGGTGTGGAGAGGTGAGAAATGCATTTATATTTATTGCTGGAGAAGCAAAATAAAAAAAGTATGGTGATATGAACATGACAATTACCTAGAACAACAACTGAATAGGTATAATATAAAAGACGTTGTCGATACCACTGTAAATATAATGTCAACTCTGTTACAAAAATTTGAACGAAAGCATTAATAAGAAAGGCTAATTAATATAAATGATATCATTATCATAGTCTCGGTATATTATCACACTAAGCTTGATGAGCGAATGTTTCTGTAAAATATAAGGACACAAAAATGCATGATAAATGCCAAGTATGAATTTATTCTTCGCTGTGTTGGCACTTTTCTATCATATTAGAAATACGAGCGGAAGTCGCACACACTCTGAATTTTTTCCTAAAAGTAAGATGAAATGGAAAAGAAATGAGCAATGCTAATTCGTCTTAGTATTTTGATCTTATTAGAACGAAAAATGGATAAACGATTTCATTTTCTATACACTTTTGATTAATCATAGATATGAAAAATTTTATACATATTAAGCGCATTCCAGTGTTTCAATTTCATATTAGAACAAATGAAGAGAGACATCACGTTCTTAGCATCTTCCCTTCGCAGTGGGAAAAAAGCAAGCTGACGTATAAGAGGGTCAGTGGATCCATTAGGTCAAACTTCCAAAAGTGTCTTGAGAAAGCTGGTGAAATTTGGCTAGATTTTCGAATTTCGAAAGTTCTAAGCAGTGCAGTGGTTTCACTGAAATTTTTCGTTTTCTTTTCGACGATGAGTATGTATAATTGGGAGAGGCGGAGGAAGCACATTCTTAGTGTAGTAAGTACATATAGCAAATGTTGGGAGATATGGTTACTCTTCAGCATCTCGGTACCACTCTCTCTCTCTCTCTCTCTCTCTCTCTCTCTCTCTCTCTCTCTCTCTCTCTCTCTCTCTTTCTTACTGTGTATTTGTGTCTGACTATAAATTAACCATCTTAGGTACTAGTAAGGCTATTCATAGTCAAGACAAGACTTGAAGTTTTTGCATGAATTACTTCATGATATGATATACCTTCTGCATTATTATTATTATTCAGAACATGAACCCTATCCATATGGAACAAGTCCACAGGAGCCATTGACTTGAAACTCAAGCTTCCAAAGAATATGGTGTTCATTAGGAAGAAGGAAGAGGAGGTAAAGGAAAATACAGAAAGAAGATATTCCACTTATTAAAAAATAAAATGATAAATCAGTAAGCAGATACAAATGTTTTAAAATACAAGGAGAATTGTATTACGGCAGCAATGCATTCCATTTTCGCTTGAACATTTAAAGTTCCAACTTTTCCACGACATCGTCAGGGAGACTGTTACAGAGTTTCTTATTTTTTTTTTTTTTTGACAGATATACCGTTATCGTTAACAAACGATAAATGTTTTGTTCTCATTCGCGTCTAGAACACGTCTGTAGGTGAAGAACAAATCGAATAGAACATTGTTCAAATTTACCACTGTCACTTCCAAAGAAAACTGGTAAAAGAAAAACTGATGCTTGGGAAGACTGGTACAGTATAAACCAGTATATATCCCAGTTGAAAAAAACAGTCATTTTGCCCGTCACTTAGAAATGAAGTGTTAACTTTATTCGAGAGATAAATATCCTTCTTATCCGTCGACTTCCTCTAACGTGAATATGAACAGTCCGGATAAAAATTGAAAAAAGAAGAATCGGAGAAAACAGAAACATGCCATTAGGATATTAATCTAGAACGTTATGATGATGATGATGATGATGATGACGACGACATAATTACGATGATGATGGCCATTACTGTGATTAGAAGGAAGAATCAGTAAAATTAGACTGCGAAATATTCTGATGCAGAAGATGATAGGAAGTAGTTTTAGCAACGACGGCATCACAAAAACTTGACGCTTTCTTTTACGACCTTTGGCTGTATGTAAAGAGAAATGAATTCGTTTTAATTTAAGCGAAGAAATGAATGCATTTTGAAATGTACCTTGAATGAATAGATAGCTTGTGAACGATAACAATCTTCACCTTGATATTTTTGCGTCATGATAGAAGCAAAATATAAGAATTATGCTCTATTATTTAGATTTTTTTCATAAGAGTTTAAAATAAAGGAGCAAAATTCGTATATCGTTGTTGATGCTAAGACGCTGTGAAACCCCACTGATAAAACAGTTAAAACTAATGAACAAGAGTTAATCTGAAGATAATATTGAGCAATGAAGAACTGTCTTGATATTCCGTCATTACAATATGACTTCTTGATAACCGCAGCCTCTCTTGATATTCCTTTTTATTCGTCTTCTTTGTGCCTTAATAACCGAAAATGAATAACAACAATTTATTACTAATTATTCGCCTGATCAGCATATAGTGCACCCAAGAATTGCCCAGTCTAAATATTTTCCATTCACAGTGGAAAAAAGCAAACGGATATAAAAGTGACGTCAATATATCTTTTAGAAAAATTTCCAAAAATGTCTGCGGAGGTGAGAGGCAGAAGTGCATATTCGTGTTGCCCTCATGGCATCATTGCCATCGGCCGCCATTTCCTTCAACTACGTACAAGCATCTACCATCAGCAGGGAGGGATTTGTGTGAAAACGGTGTCAGGTCATTATTCTCGTATCTCTTCCTAACGTTAAAATAAAGAGAGATTTTTTTTCTGATATTTACTGTTTAAAGTTTTTAGTCGGGAGAAAGATCTATGGGAGAAAGTAATTAAGAAACAGAAGTTATAACAGATATGGAAAGATGTATAAATCAGTATGGTACTTCCTGAGTCTAAGTGGAAATACCCATTCATCTCTGCCAAATTTATAATCTTGAGTCGATTGTCCAGCTTTTCCTACATTTAATTTCGCTCTGACAATAACAACAACACTGTTATGGAGAAACAACATTATAAACAGAAGTCTTTTACTGGGAAACAACACTATAAACAGATGTCTTTTGTAGAGAAACAACACTATAAGCAGAAGTCTGTTATAGGGAAACAGCACTATAAACAGATGTCCTTTATACAGAGAAACAACACTATAAACAGAAGTCTGTTATAGAGAAACTGCACTATAAACAGAAGTCTGTTATAGAGACTCTACACTATAAACAGAGGTCTGTGATAGATAAGCAACATTATAAACAGAAGTTTGTTATAGAGAAACAACACTATAAACAGAAGTCTGTTATAGAGAAACAACACTATAAACAGAAGTCTGTTATAGAGAAACAACATTATAAACAGAAGTCAGTTATAGAGAAACAGCACTATAAACAGATGTCTTTTCTAGAGAAACAACACTATAAACAGAAGTCTGTTATAGAGAAGCAACACTATAAAGAGAAGTCTATTATAGAGAAACAACACTATATACAAAAGTCTGTTATAGAGAAACTACACTATAAAGAGAAGTCTATGATAGAGAAGCAACACTATAAACAGAAGTTTGTTATAGAGAAACAACAATATAAACAGAAGTATGTTATAGAGAAACAACACTACAAACAGGAGTCTGTTATAGAGAAACTGCGCTATAAACAGAAGCCTGTTATAGAGAAACAACACTATAAACAGAAGTCTGTTATAGATAAACTACTCTATAAACAGAAGTCTTTTATAGAGCAGCAACACTATAAACAGAAGTCTGTTATAATGAAACAACACGATAAACAAGAGTCGAGGTTGTTTTCACACATTTCAACATCCTCCGTGAGTTTATTGAAGTATTTTGATACCACTGCCTTGCCGTTCATCTCTTTATATATCTCTATACATAGTATACTCCGCCTTGAGATAGATAGATAGATAAATAGTAGATAAATAGTAGACAGATGGACATATAAATAGTAAATAGATAGATGGATAGAAAGACTGATAAATATGAGATAGATGGACATATAAATAGTAAATGGATAGATGGATAGAAAGATTGATAAATAGTAGATAGATTGATAGACAGATATGCAGATACATAGTAGATAGATAGATAGATAGATAGATAGAAAGACAGATAAATAGTATATAGATAGATAGATAGATAGATAGATAGATAGATAGTAGATACAAAGTAGATAGGGATAGATAGATGGAATGACAGATAAATAGCAGATAGATAGATAGATGGAAAGGCAGATAAATAGTGGATAGGTAGATCGACAGATATGATGACAAGCGCCAAGCGACGTCTCTCCATCAAAATCTTTCCTGTTTCAAAATCAACTGCACACCCGTATGACTGACAGTATTTCATATCACGCAAAAACAGTTATATATTTTATTTCTCTCTCTCTCTCTCTCTCATCCCTCTACCGATGAGCTCTTGCGCGTGCGCACTCGTCTGTGTGTGCGTATATGTTTGTTTATGTATGTGTATGTGTGTGTGTGTATGTGACAGCTCGTCAACCACTTCCGACAAGTACAATTTGTACGACTCACCAACATTCTCTCGGGCGGTCTCCCCGCCTCTCCCCACTCTCTTGTGTGGTGTGCCCTTCGGCCTTTGAAGACAAGGCGCCCTCTGAGGTCAAGGAACCCTTTCCTGCAATATGTTTCGAACCTGGAAGAGCCGATATCAAAATCCCACCGCATAAGGATTGAGCGATGTACACTGAAAATAACACAACAAGTGATTTCCCATAAGGGAAGCTTACGGATTTCAAGTGTATTTTTGATATGCCAAAATTTAAACGCGAGAAAAAGGTCTTGTCTTAATTTATTGTGAATTGGTTTTCAGTGCTGCTGAACAAGTCCTGGTGGAATTTATTTAAATTGTTATCTCACTTTGATATCTGACTTTTAAATCGGAAACCAATTTTGTAATTATTCCTGAAATTAGAAGTTTATAAGTAAAATCTTGTCGAGAACTCAGTGAGAAAAAATTGACTCCGTTACAGGCTGGCCTGAATAACGTCATATGTAATGGATTCTTAATGGCAAGATTACTGACTTTTCCATCGATTGATAATCTTTAATTCTTTAAATTCCTTTTTCTTTCTTATCTCTCCATCATCACCACACTCCAATTTACATTAATTCGTGTTTTTCTTGAGGGTCAACTTAAAAATGAGTTTTGAACCCGCTTAGAGGAACTTGACAATTTTACCTACAGCATATTTAATTGTATTCCATTTTCCCCACAAGTCTCCTTCTTCTTCAGGATACGAACACCCGGGGTAACCTTTACTGCATATATAAGATTACATAGTCTCCAATATTGGTCAGTTGAATTATTAACCCATTCAGCACCTTAAATTTATAACCAAATCCTTAAGGAAATTGAAACTGGGGGTGAAGGTTTTAATGTGACAAAAGATGATATTGTCAAATTACTTTATCCTGAATATTAGCCCTCTCAATAGATTGGTATTTTTCATGACACCACTTCATTTGAATGTAACCCCACCAATACCTAAGATGACACGTCAAGATTCCTACGTAATAAACAGGACTTTATTATATTCCTTGGAGACATTTCTTACCATCAGAGTACAAAGCTCGTCGGTTTTAAACGCAATGTCTAAAAATTTTGCAATCATTACTTTTAAGTTTGTGAAATCTAGTTTGCTTTAACAAATGCTGCAGTGCTTGTCAATCTGTAGCAGCTAGTTAGTTTTAACAAATTCTATTGTATTTTTCAGTTTGTGAAAAACTAGTCACTTGTAACAAATTCTATAGTACTTTTCTGTTTGTGAAAAATAGTTTGTTTTGATAAATTCTATTATACTTTTCAGTTTGTGGAAACTGGTTTGTTTCAATAAATTCTGTTTAAATAAATTGAGTTATACTTTTCTGTTTGTGGAAACTAGTTTGTTTCAATAATTTCTGTTTCAATAAATTGAATTAGGCTATACTTTTCAGTTTGTGAAAACTAGTTTGTTTCAATAAATCGTAATTATACTTTTCAGTTTGTGAAAACTAGTTTGTTTCAATAAATTCTGTTTCAATAAATTGAATTAGGATATACTTTTCAGTTCGTGAAACTAGTTTTTTGATAAATTGTATTATACTTTTCAATTTCCGAAAACTAGTGTTTCCATAAATTCTGTTTCAGTAAATTGAATTATACTTTTCAGTTTGCGAAAAGTAGTTTGTTTCAGTAAGTTCTGTTTCAGTAAATTGTATTATACTTCTCAGTTTGTGAAAGCTAATTTTTTTCCATAAATTCTGTTTCAGCAAATTGTATTATACTTCTCAATTTGTGAAAACTAAGTTGTTTCAATAAACTGTGTTATATTTTTCAGTTTGTGAAAACTAGTTTGTTTCAATAAAATCTGTTTCAGTAAATTGTATTATACTTTTCAGTTTGTGAAAACTATTTTGTTTCAATAAATTCTGTTCCAATAAATTGCATCATATTTTCCAATTTGTGAAAACTAGTTTGTTTCAATAAATACTGTTTCAATAAATTGTATTCTACTTTTCAGTTTGTGAAAACTAGTTTGTTTCAATAAATTCTGTTTCAGTAAATTGTATTCTGCTTTTCAGTTTATGAAAATTAGTTTGTTTCAGTAAATTGTTTCAATAAATGGTATTCTATTTTTCAGTTTGTTAAAACTAATTTGTTTCAATAAATGTTGTTTCAATAAACTGTTATACTTTTCAGTTCGTGACAACTAGTTTGTGTTGATAAATTTTATTAGACATTTCATATTGTGAAAACTAGTTTGTTTTAACAAATACTATTATACTTTTCATTTGTGATAACTAGTTAGTTTGAAAAAACTCACAAGTATGGTATGATGAACTGCTTAATTGTGTGAATTCACGAAAAAATGAAAGATAATGAAATGAATAACATTCGTCCTCAGCGTAGGCTCACACTGCATAACAAGCAAACTGAAATCTTTTAAATTTATTATGATGAACGTGCTGAGAGAGAGAGAGAGAGAGAGAGAGAGAGAGAGAGAGAGAGAGAGAGAGAGAGAGAGAGAGAGAGAGTCACTCTGCATTCTAATGGAGCTATTGTACTGCATCATTTATATTTTCTTCCCAGCACTTTCCTTGGCTTTTGTATTCCCACAAATACACTGGAAGTCATTCATTCCATCCGCATGGAATACAGCTGCCATTATTTAAGATGCTATGAAAAAAAGAAAAAGAAAAAATTTAAAAAAAAGAGAGAAAAAAAATCGGACCATGAATGGTATGTTGGGTGGAGATCAGCGCATGAAGCTTACGGAGGAAAATAGTTATCGCTGTTGCTACTATTACTACTAGTAATGGATTTAGTAGCAGTATATTATTATTGTTAATGATATTTGTAGTTGTTTTGTTGTTCGTCTTGTTCTTGTTGATGCTGTGATAATAATAATAATAATAATAATAATAATAATAATAATAATAATAATAATAATAATAATAATAATAATAATCATAATAATAATAATAATAATTTATCAATTATCCATTTTCAGATAACCATGTTTATCTAATAATAATAATAATAATAATAATAATAATAATAATAATAATAATAATAATAATAATAATAATAATAATAATAACCGTTTCTCAGTTGCAGCCATTTTCAGATGATCACGTTTACCATACTGACGCAGGTATGACTAATCACTTAAGTTATACTTTCCTGACCTTTTACGAACACCCCTCCCCACCCCCCGCGCCACTGTTGCTTAAAAAAAAAAAAGGACTGCTTTTGACCGAGCCTGACTAATTGTAAGGACAGGCAAACAGAAGCTGTTACCGTCCCGGACAGATTTTTGTGCCGCTGTCTTTATGATTTTCGTGGGATTGGGGGAAGGGTGGTGGTGGGGGTGGGGGGCGGGGAGGTTGTTAACATGTTTTCATCCTCTGGAAAAAAAAAAAAATAGTATTTATCCAGGAACGCTCTTTACATGGGTCCAGTTTTCGGGACAATTGTTAAACTGACGTCACATGCACACTTTTTTGTACATGGGCTGAACTCTGTCTTTATGTAAGGAAGAAATATATAAATTTTAGGTCAAGGCCAAGCGCTGGGACCTAGGAGGTCATCCAGCGTTGAAAGGGAGATTGAGGGTAACTGGGCTTGAAAGGCGTAACGGGAGGAACACCTCGCAGGTGCACTAAGAAACAATTGTTGGAAGAGGGTGGAAAGAAAGATGGAAGAAAGAGAACATAAACGGAGGTACGGAAAAAGGAATGAAAGGGATTGCAGCTAGGGGCCGATGCGACGCTGCAAAGAACATTAAGAATGCCACCAGCGCTGATGGCACTAATCGCCTACGGAGGCTTGTCAGCTTTTCCGTGTACAGAATTACAATCCTGCTTTCGTTTGACGATTATTTGGTTGAACAGGGTATGTATATAAAAATAAATAATGCATAATTTTTCTATTCTTTCACATGGTGGTTTTTAGCACTAGCACTGAGCAACTGTTAATATCATTTTGTTAGTGATATTTTGGAATATTAACATGGAAACACAGGCAATGATCTAGAAATTTGAGGTACAAATAAGATAGTCTTCCAGATTATTGAGAGTTTATTACTGATTATTCCACACACACACACACATATACATACATACATATATATAAATGCACACCTACATATATATATGTATATATATGTATGTATATATGTATATATATACAGTATATATATATATATATATATATATATATATATATATATATATATATATATATATATATATATATATATATATATATATATATATATATATATATATATATATATATATATATATATATATATATATATATATATATATAAATAAATGTGTGTGTGTGTAGCCTCTTATGCATGTTAATTTAAAAAGAGTCACAATCAATCAGTAAAGCGAACTCAAAAACAAAAATTTCATATTTATATTTGATATACATTTCAAATCCGGGAAAGCATATTCAGGATTAATCTAAAAAACAGCTGAGAAATCAAGTAAAATTCATAGAGTGGGCCGTAACGGGAAAAGGATCGTTAGAATTATTGGAATTACAAATTTCGAGTGAAAAATTGTCAGGAAAAAGTTCCACTTGACAAATAAAAAAAAGCTTCATTATTCTTGGTGTCGCGTAAATTTTTTCCGTCGTGTTGAATTAAATATTGGTTGTTTTATCAGTGGGCCGGAAAAATTCAAGCAAGAATCTTTGATGGTGAAGGTAAAAAAATATAGGATTTTTGAGTAAAGCTAATGAAGAATTAATTTTAATTTGGTGAACTAACTGAGCATCTGATGTACGTGTAGCTACAAGAGTACTATAAAATATTTCTTAAGGATTAAATGCATGCATTTCAGTATTTTATTAGAATCAAAATGTATAATACACATACACAGATATATATATACATATATAAATATATATATATATATATATATATATATATATATATATATATATAGTGTATATATATATATATATATATATATATATATATATTTATATATATATATATATATATATATATATATATATATATATATATATATATATATATATATATATATATATATATATATATATATATATATATATATATATTGTCATAAGCAGGGGTTCCTTGGGAAAAGGAATATTGAACGTTTTATATTAGGGACTGCCAGGTGGGCCAAGGCGGGGGTGGGGGCGGTCACCGTTTATGAGCAAAAAGGAATGTAAAAGGGACTTACCTTGAGTTTTCATTGATTAGCCGGGGAACAAAGGTCGCCAGTTTGGAACTAGAAGTCTCTTTACATTTAAGAAGTTTATTTACAGAAAATGGGGCGAAAATGATAGACCAAAATGCATCAATTCACAGACAAGTAAGTCAAATATGATAGGCCATAAATGCGGTAATTTTACAGACAAGTAAGGCAAATATGATGGGCCACAGATGCAACAATTCACATTAAAGCAAGCAAATATCACATGCCCAAAATGCAGCAATTTACAGACACACAATAAAATAAAAGGGGTAAATCCCAGGATAATGGCAATTAATTTCTGTAAGTTGATTTCTGTGTTGGCAACAGATTCTTGCGATCAGGCTGCGACCAGGAATGGCTGGGAAATTTGGATGGCAATCAGAAAGGGATATCTTGGCATAGATTTGTGAACTGGGCAGGTTATGCTGTCTCCTGGAAGAGAATTCCGGAGTTAGGACTAACACGTGGGGGCAAAGGAAATCTCCCATGTTACTAAACAGAGCACAATGAACAATCTTAACTTCTAAATCTTAGTTAGCCCAATTTAACACTTTAAAGGGAGGACTTAATTACAGGTTATGAGGCTACTGAAGAAATGCACTTTAAAGGATGAATGTGGATGGCTCGGCTGACACAAAGGGGGCAACGTAAGTAGAAATGAGAATGTGAAAATCGTGAAGATGCAATAAGAAAAGATTAACTAGACGGAGAAGGGGGGGAAAAGGGTTACTGGCACAAACTAACTCTCAGACTTTACCTTAGACGAATATTTGAGCTCTTAATACAGCGTCGGTGTGCCCTTCGAGTTGAGTAAACAGGCCAGTTCCCAGGGAACAGGGAAAAGAGACGTCTGTCTGGGCACACGGCTGGGAAATCTCTGCATTTCTGTTTAAAAACGACGCGGGCTGCTGTGTTTGTGCGTATGTCCAGGTGTATCTGTAAGAAAGTCTGTAGCCAGTAATGGAGTCAAGGGAAAAACGGTCTTACAGACTATGAGATTATAGCTTGAAATCCTAGCTTCCCCTTTGCACGGCTTGTGTCCCTAATGCCTATAACCCCTCTGAACCTACTTCGAAAACATTACCGCATGGAGGGGGCGAATCTAGGTGTGTGCTTGTAGCAGGAGGGTTGAAGGAGGGGGATCTATTGTTTAGCAGGCCCGGGCATTTCCTGAATGCGAGAATGGAATGCGTCCTGGGTTCAAAATAAGTGGGAAAACCTCTTTGTTCGCCATATTGGCTTGACTAGAGGGGAGAATATAAATTCTTGACAATATATATATATATATATATATATATATATATATATATATATATATATATATATATATGTATCAATTTTGATCACATCACCGTGATTCATATACAAACATTAAGCTACAAACGTCCTTCAATATCCAATTCGCTCTACCTCGGAAATAATATATTTTCATATATGTTACCGAAGGGGAAGTTTTGTAGTTGATAATAAGTTCGTCGTCCCGTGGGGTCGAACCAACGAAAGACAAGAACTCAGGACTACAGTGACGCCTTTACCCACACGGCCAAGTTCGTCGTCCCATGGGGCCCACGGGACGACGAACTTATTATCAACTAAAAGAATTCCCCTTCGGTAACATATATGAAAATATATTATTTCCGAGGTAGAGCGAATTGGATATTAAAGGACGTTTGTAGCTTAATGCTTATAAATATGTGTGTGTGTGTGTGTGTGTGTGCATATGCTAAACCACACATTCCATTATTTAAATATCTTTTTGAAATCAGGATACTGTTTCGTTTTGTAGAAAAAAGAAAACGACAGCATCTTATTAAGAGTCCCACAAAAGTAAGAGAATCGAGCCTTACATACAACAAACCTGTAAATACCTTGATTGCTATTATCAACCAATCAGAAATGAAAAGCATGAGTAATCTTTGAAAATGGATATCGAAAATTACGAAAGCTCTAAAAAATATGATATACAGTAATGCCCCTTTATACCTGTATATGTATTAATTTTCTTACTTTTTAACTTTTAAACTTTTTTTAATAAATGCATAGCCGTTATACAGTAGTTTACTGCTTCATATGTTTACTTTTTAATTTCATGTGCATGTGTTTGTTTGACAGTAGTCTGGAAGAAGTATGTTGTATGTTGACCGATTTGAAGTTACTTGTAGTGCATTTAATAATTGTCTATTTGTCCAATACTTGTCTCTTCCTTGTAAGTAATCTGAAAGTGATCACCACTTCATAAATTTCACTCCCCGTAACAAATTGCAAAAGAAAAAAAAAAAACGCAATTAAACTATACGTATTGTAAAGGGTCATTGGTGTAAACTTCCTTACTCTCGCAGGCCATGAATAATACGCAAATTATTCACATAGTTATCAAAATGTTTCGGAGAAGCCCTGAAAAATATATATACAGCCATACTGAAGTGAATGTCCCCACCCGAGAACCGGTATATAAAAAAGAAAGCGAATACTTTCACCTAAAAAGCGAAAGAAAGTTTCTCATTTGCATCAGAATGCATAATTCAGTGTTTTTTCGTAACACTCATTTTTGCCTTCGCTTGGAGCCTCTTGATCCAAATATGGCCCGAATATCATACATCACACATAAAGTTTAAAAATGCATTTTTTTACGCGTTCTTCCTAAAGTTTCGTCATATAAAAAACTTTCATTTTTTATGGAAAGCTTTCTCCACCCCTCACTTACCCCGCTCCCCCACCCTTCCCGGATTTAGTATCTATGAGATCATCTTAAAAAGGTCTTCCTGTCTTCCTCATCTGGAAATATTTCAGAATGATGATGATGCCTCGAGCATTTCATCATACGGGGTGAGAGAGAGAGAGAGAGAGAGAGAGAGAGAGAGAGAGAGAGAGAGAGAGAGAGAGAGAGAGAGAGAGAGAGAGAGAGAGAGAGAGAATGTTAATCTCATATATATATATATATATATATATATATATATATATATATATAATGTATGTATAGTATGTACATATATTTATATATATATATATATATATATATATATATATATATATATATATATATATATATATATATATATATATATAATCATATCTCTCTCTCTCTCTCTCTCTCTATATATCTATCTCTATATATATATATATATATATATATATATATATATATATATATATATATATATACGTGTGTGTGTGTGTGTGTGTGTGTGTGATTGCCTCTCACAGATCCTACGGATTTTAAAGCAAAGGAAAGAAAAAATTTACAAGAATGCTCATAATAAATAAAAAAACAAAAAGGCATAAAATGATATTTTAAACTGTACTTGGATCTCCTTTTCTTTGAATTTGGACCTTTTAAAACATTTCTTTTACTATTATTATTATTAGTATCATTATTACTGGACTACCACCTGCTGTCATGAGAACGATCTAAGTCGCTGCTGTTATGACATATCGCTCCTTTGGTCACTTCGTCCCCCTCGTGTCGTGCAAGACTAAACCTCCTTAATGCTCGAGATCCCCCGAGATATAAGTACCGAGACACACTCCTCTCCTCTCCCTTCGCCCCTGCGGGTGGCTTATGACGTCATCGTTCTTCAACGATGGCGTTGGCATCAAAGTTAACTCGGTTGCACTGTAAGAATTGCTTATAAGGTTCTTTGCAGCGTCCCTTCGGCCCCTAGCTGCAACCCCTTTCATTCCTTCTACTGTACCTCCGTTCATATTCTCTCTCTTCCATCTTACTTCCCACCCTCTCTTGACAATTGATTCATAGTGCAACTGCGGGATTTTCTTCCTGATACAACTTTCAAACCTTTTTACTGTCATTCCCGTCTCAGCGCTTTGGCTTAAATTCTATATACTATTCTATTCTGTGTTTATTTCCGTTTTTGTTAGTCGCGAATATACAGTCATTTGTTGCAAGTAGCGTTCATTCTTGCCGTAAAAGTAGAGTATTGAAGATTTTAGAACGTTAGAGAAATAATTGAAAATACTCAAATACAAACATTGTCTGTAGACAAAGCGAAGAAAATGATCGTATTGTAAGAATAACCCTTGTATCACGAAAGAAACATTATAACATTCACAAAATGGGAAAACTAAAAAATAATGAAAAACAGATACCATACTCCAAAGGGCTCTCAGTGTCACGAGAGCAAATCTTGTATCACGAAATAAACAATGTAACATCCACTCAGTATAGAGGATGGAGAAATAAAAAATAAATAAATAATGAAAAAAAACCTGTTCCGTTTATCAGGACAGAAAACAAACCCCATACTGCAAAGGATTTTCAGAATTGCAAGAACAAAGCTTATAACACGAAAGAAGCATTGTAACATCCGCTCAGTTTATAGGATGGAAAATAAGAAATAAAGAAAAAAAACAGCGTAGTTTATCAGGGAAAAAACAAACAAGCACACAAACGCCATACTTCCAAACTTCTAAAGCGTTCTTCCGTCAACGGAATGGAAAGATTTCTCTGTCAAATTGAAATTCAAGACGAGCCTTCACACATCGATCGCTTCATTGAAAACCATAGGAGAATTTTTTTCCTTTACTTGTGAATGATGATTGGGATGCAGCTTTAAAAAAATGGCAGAAACAGCTTTAATTTAACTTGTAAGATTTTAAAAGATAATTTCATATTGTTCTAGTTAAAAATCAGTCAGGAATTTGGATGCAAGGTATGGGTAGGCTATATTATGTCAATTTTGTAGTTCGCAGGCTGAGAGATTATGCAATATCCCTACTTTTACTACAGAGTAAATCTATATAACTATACAAAGACAGAGACAACGTATACTTATGTGACGAAGACAAATATAGTACCCACGAGGCCATTAATAAAAGGATTTTTCCCTATCAAGGTTCCGGACTGAAAGGAACGTTAACACTTTTTCCATCAGTGCACTAATTGGCAACTGTTCCTTGTATTGTTTTGCCTTTCTGTCTCTTCAGTAACAGTAACTTAATTTATGGCATTTTAAGGTAAATGTATATTAACGGAGCTACGATTTTCGGTAATTATTATGAAGGTACCCATTTCCTTAACAAAACATCCACATTATATCCTTAACAAAAGGTAGCTTGAAGGCAGTCCTTACCTCAAAACTTGGTTACTTGGGTGGGGGGTTGGGGGTTGCCTCTGGTGGGGTGGCGGAAGGTTAGAGATCAGCTAAGGATCAAAATGATACGTGCTATGTTAGGGAAGGTTAGGTGACAGTGTATCCTCATGTTTACTAATCACGAACTGGTCTTAACAAAGTAGGCCTAGCATTGGGTCTAGTTTCCCCTGTATTTTAAGTGTTTTTTTTTTCTATTCGTTCCTGTCTGAATTTCATGGCAAGGCAGCTAAGAAAGCAAAGAGCGTATGAATAATTAATGATCGAAAATCGTCACTCCGTTGATAAGTTCTTGCAATGTTTTTACACTGCATAAAAAAAGGTTGCAACTGAAAGAGAGGAAAACTAATAGACATCGTACGTAATCGATATAACATACCATAATTTTACCTTCTCACACGGCGTTGTTCTCAGGTGAAACAAACATAATATCTAGTTAATAAACTAATATTTACCTTAATATGAATATTAACATATTTTTCGATACATCAGTTATAAACACAAGCTAAGCATAAACCGTATAAGTAAGAAACATACCTTTGTGTGGTTTCAGATCGCCATGAACTAGAGAATTGATCACGGAGGAAACTAAATTTCGGTTCCACAAATACTGCATGATTACTCCATAAATAACATCTGATAATTGCTTTCGAAAGTACAACAAGAGAGAGAGAGAGAGAAAAAAAAAATATGCCCCGTAATTTTGTCAGAAAAGCACGCTAAGCAAGAAAGGAAAAGACTCACCACAATCTCGTTTTTATCTCTGACGTCACACATTGGCGGGGAAAGTCTCCTGGCTCACCTAAATAATGCTCACTTAGGTAAGGTGGAAAACAAACGCAAAGTCCCTTATTTCAAGGTCACTGATAAATTATTCGATATGCGTGATTGCTCTGTATCAACAGGAAAACCGCATATAGAGGTATATAATCGGGGGAGGAGAAAAAATATGGAATACGTTGCACGGATGTGGACGTCCTATAGCACTAGGCCTACAACACCAACTTTCAACAGGTCACTGACGTAGCTGCTCAAAATACACAAAATACAAAAGAGGTTGGATTTGCTGTGATGTATCATACAATAATCGATAATTAATAGAAAAATATAATTTGTGATAGATCTCCGCCCATGAACACGGAATATGGTCTTATCTCGGTAAATTAATGGAAGCACAAACGCTGATGTCACGATCTTCGCGCTCTGCAGCGGGTGTGTGCCCTCAGTCTTAACGCTTTAGTGAACGTTCGTCACACTGTGAACTGTTTTGCATTCGTTGCCTCTCTCGCGTGTGTTACGGTGTTCTCGCTGCGTGTTATGGAAGCATATATAGTGCTGAAGCCTGGAGATATTTTAAAGGCTCCTCCAAGTCAGGGGGAAGCCGGTCTTCGGTATTATGAAAATCTCGCATGAGACCAGACGTATCCAACTCTACTTGAAGTAGCCTAGCCTATCAGCTTTCGCAAGAGTCAAACCCACTGCAAAAGCACTTGAAAATGAAATACGTGTTTTATGAGATGACAAATATGGTAGAACCAGTTATAAGAAACAATCCGAAGCAGGACGGCAAAGGGAGAGGAAATCATGCGGCAGAGAAAGGTAAGTTCTGTGCACTCGATCACACGTTAGGTTAGTATCCCCATATTGTATTTACAGTAGGTCCGGTCGCATACTTACGGTATAGGTATTTAAACTTTTTATTGATTTATTTCACGTTTTCAAATGATATGTCTCTTCTATGTGTATCCCGTTTTAAATTTATATGAGAGAATAGGTAGTAAGCTAAGTCGAAAATAGGTTATGCCCATCGGTAACGGCCAGCGGTGCCAGATTTCTGCACTTCCGTTCCCTCTTCATTTCTCAAGCCACGCCTCTCTCTCTCTCTCTCTCTCTCTCTCTCTCTCTCTCTCTCTCTCTCTCTCTCTCTCTCTCTCTCTCTCTCTCTATATATATATATATATATATGTATGTATATATATATGTATGTATGTATGAATGTATGTATGTATGTATGTGTGTTTGTACGTATGTGTTTGTGCTGTGTATAGAAAGTAATGTATTTTTCATAAGCGATATATCTGATAATTTTAAACATTAATTGTGTTTTTTAGGTAAGCGGATGTTGAAACATTGATGCTAAATACACTGATTAAAGATTGAAAAATGAAATACTCTTCGTTCCCAATTTAGTTTTCATCATAAAAGGGAATTAATTGGATGTCATTTAGGTACTTTCATAAATTGACAGGGGAAGTCGAGCTGAAGCTTTTTCATGCTGAAAGGTCACCGAAAAATGTACAGTTTCCGATTTATTCCTAAAGCTTGCACACTTAAAACGCTTCCCAATCAATGCTTTACAAGTTTGATGAACGACAAATGTAGGTTTAATAAGATAGCGATATGAGTTCCTTTCAGAAAGTGCATTTCTGAAAAAATAGCCGAGCTTTCCGTAGAATCAAAATATTATGAATCGTATGAAAAGTTCATTGCCCAAATATGATATTACCAATTATTTCAGGAGTTACGGACGAAGATATTAATATGTAGGTTTTTAATTTTTTGAAAACAGCGTGTAGTTAGTATGGGAAAAACATCAATTTCTTTTTTATTTTGCATTTAGATGGGTCTGATCCCAAATGCGAGTTAAGAGAAGAAAAGTAGGAATGTTCAGTCAAATGATATGCCTATACCACTACCGCATTCTGTGAGAACACCGTCACTATAGGTCTGTGACTGATACAAGACTAAGGACAAATCACTCTGTTCATTATATTCCTGAACAACTTCATTATATTTCTTAAAATTGGTCGTTTCTGATGCACCCAACATTTCTGTTATTTGTGCTCCATTCTAAAGCGGCCAGTTAGAAGGCACATGTTAAGAACGCTTAGCGGAACCTGGCAACTCCTCCCCTCCCCCACCCCACAACGCGAAGACTTGCCCACCTCAGGGCCTACAAACGAAGGAAGTTTGTGATTTGCATCAGAATGCATGGTGCGTGTTTTTTGACACGTTTTTGTGGAGGCTTCATTTGCAGTCATTTTATGAAGCTGGCCTTCAGTATTATGCAGTTTACACCGAGTCGAAAAGTGGTAACATTTTTCACCTTGTTTCTCATGATCGTACATTTGATTAGTTTTTTATGGAAAGTATTTTTTTTTAGTTCGTGTATCAGTGAGTTTCCCCATAAGGAGATTTTTTTGTGTGGGTAGGATGACCCTGCATGTAATGATTCATTGTGAAGCTGTTCATGCCGATAATATATATATATATATATATATATATATATATATATATATATATATATATATATGTATATATATATGTATATGTATTATATATACATATAGAATATACTGGTCTCTTTTTATATACCAGATACATAGGTAATTGTAATAACCATCATGCCCTCTTATTTTCTCGAATTATTTACAGGTTTTGGATCCAATTGTCACTACAAAGGTCTGATATGCCGGATGCGGGTACGAATCCTGCTAAAGACGTCAGAATTTTTCGTATACTTTGCATTTGGATCTCAGAGTGAAGAATTCGAGAAGTTTAGAGGGCACTGTAGTTATTACAATTAAGTATATATATATATATATATATATATATATATATATATATATATATATAAAATAAGTCTAATCCTTCGGGCCAGCCCTAGGAGAGCTGTTAATCAGCTCAGTGGTCTGGTAAAACTAAGGTATACTTACTTTTATTTACATATATATGCTGTATACTGTATATATTATATATATATACTGTATATATTCAAATACAACGTTGTATCATTGTTGAAAGGCATCTATATTTTTATCTGATTTCCCTCCTTCATTAATCATTAACGGGGAATGCGAAAGCTATAATGATTTAGGTGGATACACTTGTTAGTTGCAAATCACACAGTACTGTTCCGTACTATTATCAGTCTATCGTTAGTACTTGTTGTGACAAAAGTTAAAATGGGGTTAGTTTCCTGCACAATTTACTTACGGGAATGTGGTTTCTAATCTAAAACTCAGACCCTGATTGGCCGGTTCCCAGTCTGGGTCAGTAAACCATGCTTTTCAAAACTCATGCATTCTCTCTCTCTCTCTCTCTCTCTCTCTCTCTCTCTCTCTCTCTCTCTCTCTCTCTCTCTGCCCGTAGCACATAATGTAAATGTGACCTTGTAGGAACCTAGCATGCAATGGTTCGAATCTTGGCGGACAGGTTGAAAGATTCGTCATTTCCTTTCTCGGATTCAAGGCTTTTATTGTTAACCTTATCTACATATATATATATATATATATATATATATATATATATATATATTATATATATATATGTATATATATATATAATTACATTTATTGTATATTATATATACATATATGTGTATATAATATATATATATATATATATATATATATATATATATATATATATATATATATATAATATATATTGTATCGCTCATTTCTTATTAATATCAGACCCCTTCATATCTATAAATTTTGATTTCGAACCGCAAAAGCGAAAAAAAGTGTTACGCCGTCATGCGTCATTCATATTTCATTAATTGTAATCAGTGGATTGCACAGTAGTTATATAGGAAGGCACGAGATTACCGTGAAATGTAGAGTATGCTCTTCTATCTTTTTGTTGTTCTTCAGTCTTTTTTTGATTGCGTAGTCGCTGTTTTGTCCTCAAGGAGTTACCTTCCATGGTCTACCAGAGCACCATAGACCATGGAAGGTAACTCCTTGAGGACTCAACAGCGACTACCGAAAATAGGTTTTTCCTACGTCAAAACCTGTTTTTTAACATTGTAAATTACGTGGTAACTACAGAAGTTATTCAAAGATGAAATGAGTTTCCCAGTGAATTTTCGGGGGTAAAGTATCTGCCACCCAAAGCGTTGCTGTATTTAGCTGTGAGTAAAGAGAAAATGATCCAAAGATGATTTTGCGTGCTAAGATAATGAATGTATCTTTTATATGACAAAGTAGATTTTTATTGGTTTATGTAAAGTAAAATACGGAGCAGCTGATTCTTGCATCGCTCTTCCAGTAGAATTAAACTGAGGCTCCTTTAGTGTTAAGAGCTGGACCTGAGCGATTCCAAAGTGGGAAATACTGCCATGGTATTTTAAAGAAATAAAACTTTCCCGAGTGAAAGCCTGAATACGGAAAGGAAAATGGTAAAATGAGAAAGCTGAAAGCAAATGAATTAGAAAATTAAACGCGTTTCTTCCATGAATTCTTACGCCAGAGGAATCCAAAGATTCAATTATTTGATTGAAATTTAATCTTTGCTTCACACAAAAAGACCATATCAATAAATCTAACCTTTGAATTGATTTTCTGAGGAATCCCCTTTCTTCACAGAGTTCAGCGTTATGGCTCACTGTATCTTATCTACTGGTATGCCTGTCCGTTGCTCCTTTAGTCTGTATGCGAACCTGTCTTACTTAAACTTCATGGCCTTCCATTGTTATGTATGGGATAGTTCTTTTAGTTATTAATATTTACATCTGTAGTGACTCTTTGGTCAATGTTTGCTTTCTCTTCTGTCACAGATATGAGGAGTCTGCACTCCACATTTTCACCCAACTCATCGATAAAAAGGACAAAGAAGTCAGTCTCCAATATTTGAATTGAAGTAGGAGGCAAAGGTGTCATTCTTCTTGTCCTGAGGGTGTTCATTATGTACATAGGCTACAAGATTTTCTCTGTATTATTGATTTAAGAGTAATGCATACACAAGTATATATATGTGTATATATAATTATATCATATATATATAGTATATATGTATATATGGTATTCATTTATAATATATGTATGTATATATATACATATATATGTGTGTGTATGTTTTTGTGTGTGTAGAGAGAGAGAGAGAGAGAGAGAGAGAGAGAGAGAGAGAGGGGGGGGGGAATGACTAGTTGGTTCAAAGTAAGCCGTTTTTTTTATTTTATATATCACGGGCCCTTGGCCTAAGGCGTCCAGAAGTGTGGTAAGGTGTTGAAGGAATTAAGAGGCCTGATTTGGACATCTGTAGTGCCCAACTGAGAGAGAGAGAGAGAGATAGAAACGAACAGGGTGCACCAGTGAACATTGAAATGTATAGAGGAAGATCAGGAGAGGTTGGCTGGTATAAGTACTTAGGAGAGTAGCCTATACCTGTAAGACCGGAGGGGTATTACAGAAAAAAGTTATCAGGATGTATACAAATGATTTTTGAAAGATAAGAGAGAAGTAGCCTAGTTATAGAAAAAAGTAAGAATGTATGATAGGGTTGTTAAACCATGTCTCCTTTATGGAACTGAAGTGTGGACGTGGTATGTGAAAGAGGAAAATGGTAGAAGCTGTTGAGATGAATTGCTTGTGTCATATCAAGTTGAATGAGAAAGATTGAAAAGGTCCAGAAATATGAAGATCCGAGGATGGATCACAGTGCTGTGAGATGGTTTGGTTATGCGGAGAGAGTGATTTCAAGAAAGAATAAGATGAAAGCTTCCTGCAGTTCAAAGGTGAATTCTCTTTTTTCTTCACTATAGTGATTTCCCTTAGAGCCTTGATGGGAGAAAGGGTGCTGGTGACTGGAACACTACATGTACATACACTACCGGGGTCTAAGCGATGACAGGCAGGGCAGCCGATCGAGACTACAGTCTACCCCAAAAGCCAAATCAAAGTCCTTCAAAAGAAGAAGTGACCCCTTATTCTCACAAGGAAGGCAGCTTATTTTTGAACTTGGAAACCACCGGCTGGACGGCTGGGAATGCTCCCTTACAAAGGCACAATTGAAATTCTGTATGCTTGTGATATAAACTAAATACATGGTAGTTGAGTGACTGTGGTAGTCGCAACCAAGATTAAAAAGGGTATAAGTTATCAGCCTCACTGTGTACTTCCTGAGAACCGAAAGGTTTGCTCCTTATATCACAAATCCCCTCTGAGAGGAAATCCATATATATATAATATATATATATATATATATATATATATATATATATATATATATATATATATATATATATATACACGCCTGTGTGTGGGTGTGTGTGTACCTAACGCTTTCGTATAGTTGATATACTCTTGAAGTGCATGTTAAATATACTAAAGCATTAGGTACTTATGGCTTCCATTATTTCCTAACTTTATATATATATATATATATATATATATATATATATATATATATATATATATATATATATATATATATTATGTATATATATATATCAGTCATTTTATTTACCTTTTCAAAATAACAGTCGCATATTCCTGTCATTTGAATATTCCACCGAAAGCTTCTCTTGTTCAGTAAAAAGATCAGTGTTGCATCACGCAAGTTGGTATCTTGACACACACACACACACACACACACACCCACGACAAGGGTCTTATTTCGATTGCTTTCTTTTTCCTTATGAAATCGCAATAGCACTTACTGGAAGTTCGTCCTGTCTCGCATAATTTTCTGAGAAGGGTCGAATACCACCAGCACCAGCAGCAGTAGCTTGCTCATCATTAACACAAAATACTTTACACCGAGACGGCTAATTTGCATACATTAGGACGGCATTGAATTCAAACGTACCCTGCATGAAATACATTAACGAGGAGCTGCCCTGAAGAAAAATCGGTCACGTCTTTCTTTTTTTTTTTTTTAACCCTCTTGTCATTTATAATTCTCTGTCTCTGTCTCTGTTCTGTCTTTGTTTTTCAGTGTCTTTCTCTGTTGTATTGATGGCAACCCCATTTGCGAATTAACGTACCTTCCAGCAACATAGAAAATTATCCAACGTGAAGTTAGTGTCTTTTCCAATATAAATTACTTCAGTTAATGTAATGGTGCTATGTGAAATAAATTATGAAGCAAATACTTTCACCGAGTAAACCGAAGGAAAATATAGCACTGATAGGTTAACTAAATTTAAACTAGCGAATGACTGGTTATGTGATGACACTTATTTTTCAAATGAATAATTTTTAAGAAAAAAATGAATGAGATTTTTATTTGAATTTCTCATAAAACGGCGACTGTCAAACTTTCGATTACCCAGAATATGTAAAACTTAATTCTCTCTCTCTCTCTCTCTCTCTCTCTCTCTCTCTCTCTCTCTCTCTCTCTCTCTCTCTCTCTCTCTCTCTCTCACCTTCTGCCCTTCATTAGAAAAAAGTTGATTGTTTTGAATTAAAGCAGTTATCGTAAGGTTGCAGGGAATCCATGTGGTGGAGACGATGTTTGTAGAATAAGAAAAGAGTAAACTAAAAAAAGTAACTAAGAAATAAATTGATAAACAAGAGAAAAGATAAAGCTAATTTAAACGAATATTAAAAAAGAAAAAAAATTGTAAAGCGGGTGGATAGAATGAAATTGATCATGTGAAGAAGGTGTATGAAAAACAGACGAAGAACATCGAATTTCGTCATGTTTGCGCCACATGAGAACATGAAAGTAGGGTTAGATATGAAGTTTGTAACAGTGGTATCATGTGTGCCCCAATGAAACCTTAACAATTTTTTAGAATGACAAAATTAAATAAACACGCTTCCGATGTATGTAACGTCGTCTTTAGCATGCAACGCCCGCGGAAAAATAAGATCACTTTGGTATCTCAGAAAAATATGACTAAAATGCATCCAATGTGGTGACTTGATGTGATGAATGAAAAGAAAGATGGCCGGCGCAGTTAAACGAAATGAAAATGTTTTCAGAAAAATAGAAGAAACAAAATATGCAGGCAAGTTAAGACGGAAAAGAAAAATACATCTACAATCGTCTGACCCTAAACTCAGAAGTTACTGGACAGAATTGTTTCATAGCATAAATGCGAGGTTTTCCTGATGTTACAGCTTTTAAACCTTGTTACTCTCAGTTACCTGAACGACCTCATAGGCTCAAGTGCTTGGCTTTTGGGTTAAATTTTATATTGCATTCCATTCTAATATATTAAAAGGGTAATTGGAAACTAGGCATGGAATTGTGTGAGATCCTAAACATTGAAACTCCAGTCGCATTTCTCCAAGATTTAAATTACATAGGATCTCTTAAAAAGGGACCAAAATTCGACACTTGAGTTCGCTTACTTCAAATAAATATTCAGGTCTGACACTTTGCATGATGGCTAGCAATAACTGAAATTGTTTTAGAAATATTTATGCTCCCATATCATTGAGAATGTTTTGTTAAACACCTTCAGTGTGCAGTCCGATGTACATTAAAAATTCTTCTTATTCCGTGTGTATGTACAGTGTATATATATATATATATATATATATATATATATATATATATATATATATATATATATATATATATATATATATATATATATATATATATATATATATATATATATATATATATATATATATATTATAATAGGGAAAGACAAAGCAAGATGAACGTCACAGAGACACTGGGTCTTAGAATTTATCCAGACAAATATCATTCGTCTCGATCAGCAAGGAATATTTTTATCCTTAATTAATAAATGGCTGAGGGTGCTTTTCGATTATCTATCAGAATTTGCGATATATTTATTCTTTTTCTGATCTTTTCATTCTCTCACTCTCAAATAAGAACTTCAATGCTTAACTTGTTCAAGGTTTTAGATAATTAGCAAAACACTATTAAATTATACCATGCATTTTACGTAAGATCCGTTCTCTATAAACAGAGAAGTTTTGTAAAAACTAATGTATGATTTCGGAATAATATGCTTATTTAACGCGAGTATTATGACGAAACTGTGTTCTCTTCAACACTGATTTATGCAAAGGCTTTCATGATAATAAAATCCGAATTTCTCTCAATGAGTGAAAAATACTACTACCCTCTTTTCGTTACTAATTGCTCTCTCACTGAATGGTTAATATCTATTAATTTTTAATTTCCATTGTTTTTAGCTTTGGTCGCATGGTCACATTACCTACCGTACCATTTAATTTGAGTAAAAAGCTTTCGGAATTTTAGTTTGTGAAATGGAAAATTTTTATCCAAGCAGTATTTGATTATTAGTGTTATTTTCCACACACACACACACACACACACACACACACACACACACATATATATATATATATATATATATATATATATATATATATATATATATATATATATATATATATATATATATATATTATATATATTCTTAAGAGTGTTGTTGCAATTTGCAATCTTACCTTGTTTGGGATGCTTCTGATTGGGGACCACACGTTGTAGTACAGAAGGAAAGGGTTATTTAATTGAGATTTCATATGGGAAGGTCTCAGGAGAGAAATTCTGGGTCTGAATTAATTATATGTATTTAGAGGAACCAGAAGAATAAATTACAGGGAGCTGTGTACGCTAGGCTCTTGGCACTTTCAGGTTAAAATTAACAATAGACAAAATTAAGAGTGTCATTCAGTTAATAATGAGATACAAATACATCAGCTATAAAGCTTGATTGATGGAAGTATGGGCACAGGAGGATGCCAAGGTTCTACAGCGTTCACACAACCCTTCTGTAATGTATGGAGAAGGAACATGATCACTGGGTGAACCAAAAACATGATCTAATTATTACATAGAATGCTAAAGGCTCAAGGAGTAATGTCAGGATATATTCAGTTAAATTACTTGCATAGGCTATTTGAGGGTTTAGGACAATGCAAGGGGAAAGGAAAAACGAAATGAGATAAAGAGTAATAGATAATTGACCGAACACTCTCCACTGCACAGTACCTTATTCCTTAAGGATAGAACGGCTCTCAGACGGGTGGGACCTTCTACACTTGGCCGTCAGGTAGCACTCGGATGGCAAGGTGAACGGCCAGACAAAAGAGATGGAGTGATAGCTCGGAGGTCACGCTCTGAGGCCTGTCACTGGTTGAGTCTACTGGCTGCATCTGTCTCCTGACACTGGCGTCAACCCTGAATAGACTTCAATTTCTCGCTGGCTTTCTTAGCCCCAAGCAATTCAGGTGTCTTTGCTGAAGAGGACAATTCTTGTTAATTCTGGCTTCTGGCAGTTTCACAGTTCAGCCCGGGAACACAGACCTGTGTGGGAAGAAGAGGGATCAGCAGAAGAGAAAGTCTGTTGAGACAAACAGCTTAATATTAGTGCTTTGCGTGGGCTTTAGTGAGTGAAAGTGGTAGACCCTGACTCATTTAACGGGCACAATTTAAACAGCAGGGGAGCATCCTTAAGGCTACTCCCTGGTTTGGGTGTGATTTTCTCGAGTTTAAGCATGAAGGATGCCAACAAGTGAATACATGTATCAGCTCCCCCTACTAGTAGACGTTTTACACCTCTTTCGGGTGCGAATGTCTGCAAATCAGCCAGAAATGCATACAATTTACTGTCATTCTCGAGCCTTTGCAAAGCATGTTAGATTAAAATTATATCAAGGTAACTGCTGTTAATAATGAACAACCATTGATCTGGCATGCATGAATACCTAGGCAGCACCTGCGAAGTTTAATTCTACTTCGAGTAATTTTTACTATAAAATGGACTTAATTTGTGGTTAAGCTACTTATGCAAGTGATACAATAGTGGTGCTTAATGTATTAAAAATACAATGTTGCATGCATATAGGCTAGGATGGATTTCTGCCTGTTAGGGTAGAGACCCAACTTAGCTAAAATAGAGTACAATTTCATACAAATCTAAAAAACCTTTATACAGTCATGTGGCTACCCATTTGGCGAGTGCCATGTTACCTTGCTGATGTGGTGGCACCGCTCCAGAATGTGGCCATAGTATTGTCAGGGCCTAGTGGCTCTGTGATATACAAACATCTGTCCTTTTAGAGGGTTTTAAAATTGTTATGCAAGTAATTGCATAAAAGGAAGGTTAAAGACTTGGAGTGCCAGAGGGTCTGGCAGTTAACACTCTGCACTGGTCAGTGTGTGATGCTTAGTAGGGGAGTTTGGCAAGGTAAACAGTTAGTGGTTACAAGCCTCAAAGTTAATTTTACAAATGATTAAAGTTGCAAGAGAAGAGCAAATTACACATTCACAAAGAGGGAGAGTAAAGGGAGCAACCTGGTATCCGACTCTGTTTGGGTACCAAGGTACTCAGTTAAAGTGAGGCACTGTGCCAGAAGGACATGAGTGCCAGGAGAGCTCTGTGTCTCTCATAGGCTACCTGGACTTTCTATGCCTCTGACCTTTCTTCCTTGAACCTCTTTTAGGTTGATGTTTTGATGTTTTAGGAGGAATCAGTGAACCCGAGTCCGAGGGAGGTGCTGGAGTGCCACCTGTTCCGGCTGCTGCGATAACTGGAGCAGGGGCAGTGCCAATAATATCTACTATTTGCCATTGCAGTTTCTGTAGCTCTGCGACCAGCTGAGATATGGAAGAATTTTCCATCAGAGTCCCATCTTCTGAGGACTGGGAAAAAGAGGAAGAAGTCTTTACAGGCATGCGAGGTTCGCAGGTTGCAATGACCAACTCAGGCACATGTTGCAAGGCTGCGCCAGAGGGTGAGGCTCCACTGAGGTCAGGGGAATCCGGAAGGGACCCTAGTAACTTTGGGTTGGCTCTCTTACCGATACTGGTAGCGGGGCCAAGCCGGGCGAAGAGAGGGGTGCCGGACTGGGATCTCCTGAAGGGAGATCAACGGAGTGCTATACCACTGGCATTAAGGCAGGACCAGGCACAGGAATCAAATTTGGAATTGGCTCAATGTTCAGACAAGGCAATTTGAGGCAAGGTTGGGATCTCCTGATGGGAGATCTGTGGTGTGCTCTGGCACTGGCACTAAGGCATGGCGAGGCACGGGAATTAAATTGGGTAAGGGGTCAGTGACAGAAACGGACGGAGCCTGGCACTGTTCATTGTGCTTAGGTGGCACTGGCAGTGGTTCTGAGGCAGGTCTGTGAGGACTATTTATGCCTAAAGGAGACAGAGGGGTCAGGACCCTTGGGTTGTCTTGAGTTAGGTGGGGACAGAGAGTCCTGTCCCAGGAGGAGGAGGAGGTCATAGCCTCCAGGAAGGTAATTTGCAACTGCAAGTGTGCAGAGCTTGGTTCTGTGGGGCCTAGTGACCCTCAAACGAACTGTCGGGAGAATCAGTTTTACCCGATTAATACTCTCGATGGTGACGAGTTTATGTTTGTCAGTTTTAGCCCCATAAGGAACTTTATCTTCCCTTATCAGGGAGACTTGCGTGCCAGTATCTTCAAATGCCTTGACCTAGCTACCTTGAGGAGGTGCGACAAATATAGGGCCTTCGGCTGGAGTGCCTAGAGATTGATGATTGGAAGAAGGCCCATTCTTTGGTTGGGCTCGCAAGGAGGTGTGACCTTGGGGGATAATCTTGTAATCTATGGAACTGGTGAAAGGATGATAAGTGTCCCAGTCATCCGCTAAGTGGCAGCACTCACTGAGGGCCTTGGGACTCTCATAAGTACGTGGGTAAGGAGCTTGGAGCATAGTAGAAGTCTTCCAGTTGCATGTGCTCTAAGAGTTCCTTAACCGATGTGATGTCAAGGGCTTCCAGCTAATGCTTAACAGCTCGAGTCTTGTGATAGGCCAAATCTGTCCAAGTTTGACCCGCTTCCTTTGGTTGGTGACTCCAACGTTGTCTCCAGCGTTCAGGGGTAATTTCATATGGCCTTGATGATAGCCTTCCTGACTTCTTTGAGGTCCCCTTGAGCATCATTGGTTAAGGAGCAGAAAGCAACTAGGCCATCAAGGAGATCTCTGCTGTGGTAGGCTCAAAATTGGTGAAGACATGCTCCATTTGTTTGAACCAGGCCTCAGGTTTGGAGTCATTCCACTTCAGAGTTAGTGAGCTTATGCTGTTGAGGGCGGATTGTGGATAGGCCTTAGTGGAATGCTCGGCCCTATATTGGGCGAGTGCCATGGCACTCTCCTGGCTAGACTTTTCAAGCTTATGGTTGTGCTGGCTTTCCTTTTCGTGTCTTTCTAATTCAGCAAGGGCTCTTTTCTCCTGGGCCAAGACTAGCTCGAATTGTCTTTGCTTCTCCGCCTCTGCTTCTCTCTCCTTCCTTTCTCATTCCTCCTTTACTTCTCTCTCCTTCCTTTCTCCTTCTCTCTCCTTCCTTTCTCATTCCTCCTTTGCTTCTCTTTCCTTCCTTACTTTTTCTCTCTCCTTCTTAGCGACAGCTACCTGTTCTTGGACCTACCTGTTCAGTTGCTTCCCCCGTAGGTTCAGCCCCTTCCCGGTTTCCAGGAAGGCTTTGTAGTCATTGGCAGACATGATGCTGCAGTTGTTGTGGGCCTAAGGTGAGATATAGGTCAGTGTTAGACTGTGCAAGCAATTGCACAGACTAGAAATTGGACTCTGCTTTGGCAGGGTGTGGTTATGCAATGGTGTGGGCCAGTGGGCAGTGCCACTAGTAAATGGGAGTGCCCCCTTGGTGAGGTGGCACTGGCACTAAGTGCGAGGGTGTTGTAGAGGACTAGTAGGTAATGGGTTGGTTTTGCAAGGTAGAGATGGATGGCACTGGCCCTGATATTAAGGGCAGTAATTCGGGTGAGTGCCTACAAATACTGTTGCAGTACGCCCTATTAAAAGGGATGGCACTGGGAGCATTCCTTGGAGTGAGTAGGTGGCACTCAAGGGCCCAAAAGGGGTCACCTGAAGTCTAAGTAAGGTGAAGGATACACTGTTGGCAGTCGGTACTAAGGGGCACGGTGCTGGTTGTGTTCTTACACACAGTAGGGGGGGGGTTGCTTGTTTTGGTATTTGGATGCTAGGGGTCTGAAGGGCTAAATATGTGGCACTCACGGTGTGGATGGTTGTAGGAACATGGTGCAAACTTAGCAAGAAGCGCAAAATCTGCAGGCACCCAGTTGTGAGGCGAACCACTGGTGAAGTTAGGCAGAATATGCGAAACTTTTGCCCAGCACAGAAAGTGTGCTGTAGTCAACTTACAAATGACAGTCGCTCTTTTGCCAAGTGCAGAGGTGCGGTTCCGAAGAACAGGTTTAGTTGTTCAAGAGAACGGTTCTGGTTTGTTCCGAAGAACAGTAAGTTTGCTCTCTGAAGAACAGTAATTGTTCAGAAGAACAGGTTTGGTTGTTCAAGAGAATGGTTCTGGTTTGTTCCAGAGAATGGTAATTGTTCTGAAGAACAGTAATTTGTTCTGAAGAATGGTAATTGTGCCGAAGAACGGGTTTGGTTGCTCAAGAGAACAGTTCTGGTTTGTTCCAAAGAACGGGTTTGGTTGTTCAAGAGAACGGTTCTGGTTTGTTCCGAAGAACGGTATTGTTATATGTTTCCAAAGAACTGGTAAGTCACAGCTAAAATGATACACAGGTGATGAGTGAGTTTAATGACTGGATTTACGGCACTCGGGAGTGCGGACTCGTTCCAGGGGAATTGAGCAAAATTGGGCTCTTGATACACAATATTCGAGGAGCTTGGTGGGGACGGTACCACTAAAGTAAAAAGTGTGAACACTGTATTTAATCATGTATAAGCGTGAATGGGTTTTGCGAGGATCCTGTATTTATTTTTAGCAGACCAGACTTCCAGTGTTTAATTGTGTGTATATATATATATATATATATATATATATATATATATATATATATATATATATATATATATATATATATATATATATAATTATATATATATATATATATATATATATATATATATATATATATATATATATATATATATATATATATATAGGCTATATATATATATGTATGTATGTATGTATGTATGTATATATATATATATATATATATATATATATATATATATATATATATATATATATATATATATGTATGTATATGTATATGTATATATATATATATATATATATATATATATATATATATATATATATATATATATATATATATATATATATATATATCTTGACAGCCGAATGATCAGGTCGGATTTCAGGATTTCTAACATTGTATATGAGCCAAAGGCCAAGGTTCGAATCCTGTCCTGGAAGATGCACTTATCACCAGTTATAAATCTCTGGGGTTAATTTATTCTGAAGGTATATTGAACTCATAGCAAGTGACATTTTGGTTAATATAATTATTTACAGAGAGAGAGAGAGAGAGAGAGAGAGAGAGAGAGAGAGAGAGAGAGAGAGAGAGAGAGAGAGAGATAGAAATTTACGTTCTTAGACTCACGAGTACATTATTAATACCGTGAACCCAGACAGATATCATTACAGGTAAAGAATAACCAAATTTCGAAAGCACAAAAGCCTTCCCTACACGGAACAGCAAACTGACAAATCACCGAGTTCATTCGAAGAACGACCTGAGGGGATGTAAGTAAGTCCATACGGATTAAACGTCATAAAGCCTGAATGAAAGTCATAAATTTGCCAGTGGTATCAAGTTAGGAAACTGATCAGAATGATGAATTGGTAGTGGATTTAGCTCTTCAAGGCTTTCATTAATCCTCGCGACAAGATCATTAAGCCTTTGGACCACCAGACTAATGTCATCAATTTTCTTTCCACCGGTTGGCAACACTCAAGTGTCTCTTGGTATCGGGATAAAGACTGGTGTATCTCAGTTATGATTTATTACGAATCAGACTCCAAATTGGGAATTTGAAGGGTGATATAAGGATGCGTAATTCCCGACAGCGATAGATTGTCGGAAAAAGAAAAATGATCAGGTCATGAGCGCTTTAGTTGTCAAGTTTTGTCTTGGCGAGATTTGAGAGGAACCACTTAATTGGGTAATCTAGTGCAGAGAAGCTTAATTACTGTTTCGTTAGTTTTACGGTCTGAAGTTTCCTTTAATGTATGAAGATTTTTATTTTTTTACTTTTTCTTCCGTAGGGGGTTAGTGCCGTCGGTGCACCTCACGCGGTGCACTGTAGGCATTGCTTAAGTCTCTTTGCAGCGTCCCTTCGGTCCCTAGCTGCAACCCCTTTCAAACTTTCTATCGTACCTCCGTTCATATTCTCTTTCTTCCATCTTACTTTCGACCCTCTCCCAACAATTGTTTCATAGTGCAACTGCAAGGTTTTCCTCCTGTTACACCTTTCAGACCTCCTTTACTGTCAATTTCCGTTTCAGCGCTGAATGGCCTCATAGTTCCAAGCGCTTGGCCTTTGGCTTAAATTCTGTATTCTAATTCCAGTTCTGATACATGAATGCAAAAGTTCTTTTATAAGATGTCGAAGACCATTAATAACATTTTTATTTCTCTGTTTTTATAAACAATGCTTAGACGGTGGTAATTCGAATTAAAAGCATCACGTGGTTAATGGCTGATTGAGAATTGATAAAAATTCACTGGTGCAAAGGGTCCAGCCTTTCCAGGTAACACCTCAGGCACCCTGCGAGTACTCCGGTTCCAACTCTTTTATTCCCATGGGGGGTTGGGGCGGGGGGACGGTAGTACCGCCAGCGCACCTCACTCTGCACTGTCGGCAGGCATTACTTGAGGCTCTTTGCAGTGTCCCTTCGGCCTCTAGCTTCAACCCCTTACATTCCTTTTACTGTACCTCCGTTCACGTTGTCTTTCTTCCATCTTCCTTTCCACCTTCTAACAATTGTTTCATAGTGCAACTGCCAGATGTTCCTCTTGTTACACCTTTCAAACCTTTCTACTCTCAATTTCCATTTCAGCGTTGACTAACCTCATAAGTCTCAGCGCTTGGCCTTTGGCCTAAATTCTTTATTCCATTGCATTCCATTCCAAACTTCTTTTACGAACTATGTGAATTGGTTTTTCATCCGAGAGGTCCTGATGTTTGTTTTACATTTCATACTTTACTGTGTGTGTGTGTGCGTGTGTGTGAGAATTCCTAAAACAATAGTAATATCAACGAAAATAAAAAAAAAAATAGCAGTAATGATAATGATATCATCTTTTTTTTAAGTTAAAAAAAGAAAATAAATGACTTTGTATACAAAAGGCTTTCACGTATTCTAACAAGTCGTGTATACAAAAGGCTTTCATGTATTCTAACAAGTCGTGTATACAAAAGGCTTTCATGTATTCTAACAAGTCGAGCGAACGAACGTTTGGAAAAGCGATTTTGCAAACCAGTGCTGCCACCAAGGGGTAAACAGAAGTCATATAAGAATAGAAAAGAAGATGACGAATAAGTGGAATGAAATGAGAAACCGAAATGGTGAAGACTCAAGAGAATAGAGAGAATAGATCATAAGAGACGGGTTTTGAAGAAATTGGTCGTGTTGGTAAAAGCCTCATAAATTTTTCCTTGAGGTGTTAAGAAAGGTTGGATAAGATCGCAAATCCAAAGTTTTAATTAACGGGATGATTAAATCGCAATTTCTCAGGGGTACCGAGAATCAATTTTCAGAGCTTAACGAAGGAAATAAAAATATACGTTAGGCGAAGATATTAAAAGGAAAGAGAACCGGTTATTAACTCGACGCACACTCGGACACACGTACACACACACACACACACACACACACACACACACATATATATATATATATATATATATATATATATATATATATATATATATATATATATATATATATATATATATATATATATATATATATATATGTAATTGCTAGAACTCTGTGGTCCTGATATGATTATTATACAGCTTTTGTTTACACTTTGGAATCTGTAAATAATATATGCAGGCTCCTTCAAGGCCTTTTAAAGATATTTTCTTTACTACTACAGCTTAAAGAGGGGAATAATTGAAACCTTCAATGTGAAAGGCTAAGTTTATCACATTAAAATCGTCTATACAAGGCCCGAATTATTGGCTGAGGGTATAAGCACATTCACTTACAACCCTCATTCAAACCCACAGTTTAATGTCATGTAAACGACAGTTAGAGGAGAAATGCAGAGGAGAAGGAAGAAAATGATTAAGTTAGAGGAGAAATGCAAAGGAGAAGGAAGAAAATGATTAAGACAGTAATAAGTGGGAAACTAAAGAAGGAAGAAAATCCTTAACCTAATCATTAACAAGAAATTTACTCTTCTCCGTGACCACAAGGCCTCCTCCTAACGGCCCTCGTAGGGGGTAGTGCCGTCAGCGGTGCACTGTAGGCATTATTTAAGGTTGTTTACAGCGTCCTTTCGGACCCTAGCTGCAACTCCTTTCATTCCTTTTACAGTATCTCCATTCATATTCTCTCTCTTTCATCTTGCTGTCCACCCTCGCCAAACAATTGTTTAATAGTGCAACTGCAAAGTTTTCATCCTGTTTTATCTTTCAAATCTTTCTACTCTCAATTTCCCTTTCAGCACTGAATGATAGGTCCCAGTGTTTGGCCTAAATCCTGTATCCTATTCCATCCCATTCCTCCTAACGGCCCTACGAGGATCTGGAGTAAACGGATTTATCCTACAACGCAGGAGACGAGAGCTCCTCAGGATGTGGGAGACGACGATAGTCTCGGGACACCTACCGCCACGAGAGCACTAAAGGGTTAGGCGCAAGGGAGGGTGGGTGGGAGGGATGATCTTCCAAAGACAATGACGCAATAACAGAGGACAAGCCCACTTGAAGGCAGAAGTAAACAGAACTTCTCTACAGGAGAGCCGAACGCGATCTGACGTCCTCTCAGACGAATATAAGTCGCTTCTGAAACAATCCAACGTGGCAGGAAGCGGAAGATATAGCCAACGAAAAACTCGCACATGAAAGTAAAGAGAACTTTTCATGGGCGGAGTACCACTTAACAAATAACAACCTTCGACGGGGGAAGCGAAACAAAAAAAGCTCTAACCAAGAATTCGAGGCTCAACAGAACTTCTGAAAATGAACAGTAATTATTAAACAAAAGTTGACGTTAGAGGAGCAGCTAAATAAAAAACTTAAGTAGCTAACGTTACTATTATATATATATATATATATATATATATATATATATATATATATATATATATATATATATATATATATATATATACACACATACACACATAATATATACATACACATATATATATATATATGTATATACATACACACACATACAAAACCGCCTCCAGCGCTGTGCTAGGCAAAGAGGTCTCTTAAATTCCGCGTTTTTGTTGCTTTTACTTCCTCATATCTCCACTCATCTCCAAACTCCCCTCTCGTAATTCTCATCTAAGTGGATATATACGGTATATGTACAGTATATATACAGTATATATAATATATATATATATATATATATATATATATATATATATATATATATATATATATATGTGTGTGTGTGTGTGTGTGTGTGTGTGTGTGTGTGTGTGTATATATATCAGATTTGATTCAGTGAGTGTTAATGTGTATTTTTCACGGAGAAGAGAGACAAACGGACCAAGTATAGAGACCATGGTCTGAAAGCAACAAACTTCAAGATTAGATCGGTTTGTTGAAGGAACAAGATAGCAACTCGGGAAACGGGGATCTGAAGTAACACGAAAAATCATATGTTCATATGGTTTTGCTTCTGGTGCAATGCATAAAAAAATGTTCTCCATTAGAAATTGTGGGGAGGAATAATTACAGTATAATGTTTGAAATATATTTCCGTTTAATTTGGTAGTTCAAGCTTGGAAATTTAAATAGCATTAACTTAATGGACTGGGTTCCGGCTTTGAGTCATTAATAATTTATTAGATTTTTGCCATTATATTGTCTTTTCCGTAAAATGTTACGAGAATGGGCTGAATAGCTACCTCACCTAGCAAAAACACTGCAAATTTCTTTTAGTTTATGAAACATTTGTGTCCCACTTTGTAAATGATTTTCCTTTGCATAATCTTACGAAGAATCGTAAAGAAAAATAATTCTGTAACAATTATCAGTAACTGTGAGAAGTGTATGATCATGCTAGTTTAGGGAGAATAGTTTAGCATGAGTGTGGACATGAGTTTAAAGGTGAACCACCGTGCTGTTGTGGCACAGTCATGTGGAGCAAATGGAAGGCAACAGACTGGTGAAAATTCTTTTTTTTATATATCCTTTTTTAAAGTGAAATCGATCCGTTACGGAGAAAGCAAAGTTTACTGAAGTTATAGAAAAATCATATATAATTAGTTAAAAGTCTCATGTAATGAGAAACTGAAGTGTTATGTAATTTTGTGATCTGATCGCCTCCTTGAACTCTCTCTCTCTCTCTCTCTCTCTCTCTCTCTCTCTCTAAGCAGAATCAAGGAGACCCCGAAATTTTCAAATGCTTTACGTAAAGAGCCGTACGAAATTTCTGGAATGTATTTGTAAGTCGACGTCATGTTTGAAGGAGAAATCGCTTCAGCTTCACGATCCTCTCTTGTAAATTCATCCTCAGTTTTACACTGAACAGAATTGCTTGCAGTCCTGCAAGGGCGGGTGGGGGGAGTTGGTAGTGTTGTGAATGCACCTCATATCATATGGTGCACTGTGGGCATTACTTAAGGTTCTTTGTAGCGTCCCTTCGGCCCCTAGCTGCAACCCCTTTCATTCCTTTTACTATATCTCCGTTCATATTCTCTCTCTTCCATCGTGCTTTTCACCCTCTCCTAACAACTGTTTCAACATTATTTTCAGTGCTGAATGACCTCATAGGTCCCAGCGCTCGGCCTCTGGCATAAATTTTATATACCAGTTCCAGTTCCTGCATCACCATATACGCATGACTGCAATTACAGTACTTGTAGCTGGTTCATCATTAAGAGAGAGAGAGAGAGAGAGAGAGAGAGAGAGAGAGAGAGAGAGAGAGAGAGAGAGAGAGAGAGAGAGATGTTTTATAAGAATGTCTCTTTTTAGCATAACATTAAAAAATTAACGAAACGGCACTGCGTATCTTGTTCTCATACGATATATACAGCCTGTTTTCTTACAAAAAATGGTAGGGCGAGTTTTCAAATCAGAGTAGAGGATGCAGTGAGGAAAATGGAATAATGAAAAGGCCTGAATCTCATCGTAAACACCGCCGCCTCGCAAGATTAAAAAAACAAAAATCCATCGACGTGAGTGATTGACAGGGGCTGTAGTCAGCAATGCTTAGCAACTTTTTGCCGTCTTTATATTTCGCTTTTTGTGCCTTTCGTTACGCGTAACTTGTCTTGATGCATAGTATGAGAATTCCCCATAAGAGGAATATGTCTGTTTTGTTCGGCTGTACAGTGTATCAGGTTCAGTTGACGATATTTGAAGTTATTAATGATTCATAATGATATTATTTAGTCATGGTCGCAAGTAACTCTGCTGGCTTAAAGGTTAAAATTACCTTTCTTCTGCGTTAGAAGTGAAATCATGTTCATAACTTGTATTTGCGAGTTAGTGGAATACAGAATTTTGCCTATTTAACATTGGACATTCAGCTGTTTTGTCAACATCGCCAAATGAAAATTTGTGATATATAAACGCCCTCTTAAGGTCCTGCCATAGGCTCTGTAGATGGATTTATTGAGAAAATTTTCACATAGGAATGTTGATAGACAAGTGCCAATATACAAGGACACTGCAAAATGTTTGCCATCTGTCAAAAAGAGCAAATCAAAGTGAATTTCTGTAATTTTTGTTAAGGGTGATTTGACATGCCAAAAGGAATGGATTCTTGATCTTTAATGTTTAAATCATTTAGAAAGAAAAGGGAATGGGTATTTTCTCAGCAAGTCATCATGTGTGAGGTCGCTAGCCTCACGCCCTTTTTCTTAAACTCAGCAAATGCTGGCGCCCATTTACAGCTTGGTGGACCTGTGAGCTAGAGTCTATGAGCAGACTTGTTCCCACCAGTTGTCAGCCGAGCACTTTACCACTTAGCCAGGGAGCCCATCTTCATCCCTACCTCACGGCGATGGAAGGGTCATGTTTCAGTGAAATCTATTAGACCTTGGGGAATTTGGAATAAGAAGCAACGTCCCTTTTACGTACAAACTCACACACAAACACATGTGCATGCTCACACAGATATGTATATAGATATACATACATATATGTATATATATATATATATATATATATATATATATATATATATATATATATATATATATATATATATATATATATATATATATATATATATATATATATATATATATATATATATATATATATATATATATATAATATATTAAAAATGATTGTTTGTGTGTATGTGCACTATAGAAATCCGGACCGGTTGAGAGACCCAGACAAAATTTGGCACACGGCCCCTTTGTGACCCTTGAAAGGTTATAACTCAAGTTCAAACCTGTAACCCCATGACAGACAGACAAACACAGACATCTGCCCCAATTATCCAGCCTACTGTCCCTTTTATTTGGACATTAGTTGGGTAGGGGCTTATTTGTTTGAAATCAATGACGTTGGAAACTACGATAAACTCAGTTGGATTTCTTCCCCTACGTGTTAGAGCAACAAGCTGCTAAACTTCGTCTTGCCCAATGTGACGTGCAAGATGATGTATTTTGGTCTTTCAAGTGCGAATTTCCAAATTAATTCGTTCTTTTCTTCTTCGTTTTTACCTTCGAAACGTTATAGCGACTGCTTCGTGACGTTACGGTGACATTTAGTTATAATAAAGTTGGTTTAAGTGAGGTTGGAAAAATGTTAATTATTAGGCGATTTGCCAACAACTAAGGCAGGTGGAAACGTACGCCTGCAGTCTCTCTCTCTCTCTCTCTCTCTCTCTCTCTCTCTCTCTCTCTCTAAACCACCCTCCATCTACAAACCCCATTTATATTTAATACCTAACAGGATTTAAGAGCAAACACCGACTAAAAGATTGTCTAAATTTAAATCTGTCATTTACACACTGTGACGTCTGGCAACCACATCAACCCTTGAACAGAAAGACTGGACTACCCGTCAATTCCCACCTTTTGCTGGTGTAATCATTACAGTAAAATTATTGTTGACAGTTGTTTGTTAGAATGGTATATATTCATTTCTATATTTTATCAGCGTGTACTTATTCAAAACAATAACCGTTTGCATTATATTCTTCCACAAAAGGAATGTTTTTGTGTATAATACCTGATTACGCCATCACCAAAGGTACGAAGTGATCGGGTTGATATAGTAATTTTTTCTACGGCTCCGCGCAAGTTTATACTTAATGCTAAGTTAATGAATTTGGTGTCAGTTGTAATTTATTGTTATTTTAAAAACGGCCCTAAAACTAATATAAAGTATACGTATCACAAGTTGAAGTTAGTTGTATTGGAAAATGTTTTGCCACTTTTTTCTTAATCTGATGAAGAGGTGGGAGACTAGCTGCTGCGGCAATTCAATTAATAATAGGAAACAAGCAAAAAGGTCTAAATATTTCTTATTAAAAAAGACGTATATCCTCATACAGTATTAATGTATGAGTTTAAATTAGAACCTGGGGGTTGGTTCAGTTTTTTATGAAATGGACAGTGAAGTTACTTTCATTATAGTAACACCTATTCTAAAAAGTCAAGACATTGGTCTAGGCCTATACCAAATTGTTTGTATCACATGGAAACATTGTTTTAAATTTTTAATATATGGTTTGGACTCATAACGGCCTACAAATAGCGCTGAAGAGTCTACAATGAAATAAATTAGGCCTATACATAATTTATTCATATTTTGATCAAAGTGGTTGAGATCCTTCCTGGATGAAATCCAGCGACAGACTCGCGAAATCGTTGCTTACCTGTCCACACATGCAATATACCTGTCAGTCGGTCGGAAGAACTCTAGGTGATTCCATCAGTTCAACCGTTCTGGTGAGTGGACTGACTGCCCATAAACTGCCGTCTACACGAAAGTTTTAACGTCAGTTTCGATGAACTGACGGAAGAAATGAGAGGTAAACTTCATAGTGAATACCCGGTCTAAGGCTGTTCAGTTCTGCGATAGTGAATGGGAGAGAGAGAGAGAGAGAGAGAGAGAGAGAGAGAGAGAGAGAGAGAGAGAGAGAGAGAGAGAGAGGGGGTGTTAGGGGAGAAAGAGGGAGAGAGTGAGGGAGAATGAGAAAGAGACAGACAGACAGTTTATCGGGTGTCATTCAGTTTTCCTGGGCAACGCCTGGTTGGTCAGCTAGTATGTATAATTATATATATATATATATATATATATATATATATATATATATATATATATATATATATATATATATATATATATATATATATATATATATATATATATAAAACCATATTTCCCTAGAAATCTATTATTCCGCATGACACTGGCTGTCAAACCCTTCATCTCGACAAAGAGTTTAAAAATATACTTTTGTAGCCGGTAATACTTCTGTTGTTGTTGTTGTTGTTGTTGTTGATGTTGTTTTGGCCTTATTTTTCCCGTTGAAAGGTTTTCCCTTTGTCCACCTGTCACTCGGCTTAATCCGAGCAAGAAAGAAAACTGCAACGGTTCGCCATCTGTCTTCGCGTAGACAGGCGGAATTTTTGGGCCCGTCCAAAACACGGTCATTGTGACAAGGTCCCGAATCTTTTCTTTTTATGCGCCGATTATTACGGGGGAAGGGGGAAGGGGCTCAGATCAAAACATATCTCCACAGAAAGGAAAGACTTAGATTCGGTCTCATGAGGCGTGTAGTTTATATCGTGGCTTAAATCACTGGTGATTTGAAAATGTTTTGATTTTTCTTCTTTATTTAAAGATATTTAATGTTCATACTTTGCTCTTACGCAAAGGTAAACTGGCTGTGTAAAAAGATAAAGGCGTTGCTTATTTTATACGATCTCATATGATTTTTTTTTTTTTGTTCCACGTACACTGATGTTCTGTGGTAAATGTGTATTCAAATAATCGGCTTCACTTTGCATAAAAGTAGATGAATATGTTTACTGCGCAGATATAACTGTTGAGTATAAAATAAACAAATAAACATTTCTGTCTTGATGAATTTGAAGTTAATGCCAAAGTTCTACCAGTGATTGCTGCTGTCTTTAAACGGTGTACCTTGCTTGTTGGTACAAATGAAGGTACGTATGACGCATACCTTACTGCTGCAGTAAATGCCATTGAATAATTAAATTTCTTGGGTGATCTGTGTTTAATTAACAAATGGCGGGCCACTCCTACAGTTATAAGCAGGAAAAGTCCCCATTAATGTCCGTGTCGCATATTTTAACGTAACAGTGAAAACTGATAGCGAACTGGTTTTATGATCTGTACCACAGCGATTTTAAGTGGATGCATTTTAACTGCTAATACTGTACGGCGTATCTATGTACAGTACATGTATGCAGTATATTATATATATATATATATATATATATATATATATATATATTATATATATATATATATATATATATATATATATATATATATATATATATATATATATATATATATATATATATATATATATATATATATATATATATACACACATACATACATACAGTATATATATATATATATATATATATATATATATATATATATATATATATATATATATATATATATATATATATACATATATATATATATATATATATGTATGTATATGTATATATATATATGTATATATACATATACAGTATATTAGTAATATTATTATTAACAGTTCACTCACTTTTTCAAAACCACTCAAGCAGAATTCTTTAATTAACATATCACATGTAAAAATTGATATAAGACCATTCAGGGGTTGCTGAGTTACAGATGTCAGCCCTTACTGAAGGTGTATGTTATGACTGATTAAAAATCTAGAAACTAAATTGGTTGTATTCTTTACTCAGTAACACGATTGTTATCCCAGGTCATTTTAAATGTTCGTAATTTCATTGTTTTTCCAATAAAAAATTAGATTTACTTTTTAGGGTGAGGGAGTAGAACAAGAGGATGAAGTACGTTTGACAGGTACAAATCTACTCATTGACGAAGACGGAACCGGTATTACAGGATGCGATTTATAAAACCAGATAGGTTTCCACGATCTCATATAAGAAAAGAATGACTTAAACAGCTGATTCATTAACATTCTGAGATGACGAAGGAACGAAGACTTTTTAATCTTAATAGGCCGGCTTATCAGGCATAGACCCCTAGAGAAAATTATATTGGAGATTAGAAAGACCTGATATGACTGAGTTTATACATTTATACTCTCTCTCTCTCTCTCTCTCTCTCTCTCTCTCAGGTTTAACATGACTACTGGACGGTGAAGGAAATGATGGTTTTAGTCACTCTCAAATTATTATTATTATTATTATTATTATTATTATTATTATTATTATTATTATTATTATTATTATTATTATTATTATTATTATTATTATTATTATTATTCAGAAGGTGAACCCTATTCATACAGAACAAGCCCAGAGGGGTCTTTGCCTTGATATTCAACTTCCAAAAAATATGGTGTTCATTTGAAAAAAGTAACAGAAGGTAATAAGAAATTCAGAAAGAAGAGATCAGATTTTAGAAAAGAAAAGCGAATTAATAAAATACAAGGGAAGTTGTTTTAGAGTAGTAATGCGTTTCATCTTCGCTTGAACTTATGAGGTGAAATAATAGTTATAAGGATTTTGCTTCCTCATTTAAAATTGATGAACCCTGCTTAGAGTATTTTGAGCATTTTAGAAAATTTTCTATAAACAGCTGAGGAAAATTTTCCCATTATATCTTGCTAGAAATAGAAGAGTTAGGTCACAAAATGTTTCTTAGTGTTTTTAGCGAAGAAAGAATATCTTCGTGAAGTTTGCATGTTAGAAAGGTCGAAAAATAATGCCTCAAATTAACATTTCATAGTTAGATAAAACAGAAAAATTCCAATATTGTTGAAGTTTCCTTGAGAATAGTTTAATAAAAACACATAAGTTTGTAGTATTCTACTGTTAGATTATACGTACCATATATATATATATATATATATATATATATATATATATATATATATATATATATATATATATATATATATATATATATATATATATATATATATATATATATACATACATATATAAGTTTATGTGTGTGTGTGTGTTGTTTTCCTTCAGGGGCTATTATGCTTCTCTAACTAGGGTTGCAGCTTGGCTAGGAATAATAATGGCACAACATATAATCACATAACTGTGCAAAGGATAATTACATAACTGTATGTAATTGTTTGTGTTTTTTTCACTCTCAAAAATAAATTCACACGAAAGCTCTCCTAACAGTGGTCACAACGTTGAAATCACAGCTAAATTTCAGGTCCTTAGAATGATCTTGTCTTGAAACTTTGGCCTGAAATGTCTCTTAAACTCGAGACTAAGTGAAGACTCTATAGAGTTTGAGTCCTGAATATTAAGGTTCTCATCAAACTCAAGGCTTCTTTATCACGACGTCGAAATAGTGTGAAGAAATACAGGGCAGAACTTGTTCAGGTTTCTTTTTCATTCTCGTATCTAAAATAAAGGAGAGAGAGAGAGAGAGAGAGAGAGAGAGAGAGAGAGAGAGAGAGAGAGAGAGAGAGAGAGAGAGAAACTGTTCTCACGAACGGAAAATACCATCCGCCACTGACTACATAACGTAATTGCACGTAAATGTATACCTTTCATTTTTTTCGTCAAAATCAAAGTAAAAAGATTTTTGGTTTGTAGCCTGAAAATAAAATGCTGCCCTTTGAATGGACCTGACCTAAAAAAAAAGGGTGCTCAGGTCAAAGATATATTTGGGTGCAAATAATCACCCACTCCTAAGCTAGGATGCTCTCAAACTTCACGAAAGCCAGGAAAAAATAAAATTCTGAAAAAAATGTTTGTCTTTCAATTGATTTGGGACTTTAAAAAAATTTAAAAATAGGTCAAGTTCAAAACACGCTTTGAAAAGTCTTCCTTGGTAAGTGAAACGGTTTAAAGTTTATATATATATATATATATATATATATATATATATATATATATATATATATATATATATATATTATATATATATATATATATATATATATATATATATATATATATATATATATATATATATAAAAGTGAATGTTTGTATGTGCGTCTGTTTGTATGTATGTATGTTTGCAACTTTGTGCGCTATAGAAATCCGAACTGCTTGACCGATCTAGACAAAATTTGGCAAGTGGCCATCATTTGACCCAACTTGAATAATAAGGTAGGTTCCAAACCCGTACCCCCTTCCCGTTCCCCCATTCCCCTTCCCTTTCCATGGAACGGGGCTGGTGCTGCCCATAGACTTAGTAACTAATGTGGTAAATAAACTCTACGGCTTTATCATACCTCATTTCATCTACTCGATACCATAGAAATATTATTGAAAAAGCTTTTCTTTCCTGTGATTCATAATTCTGTATCAAGGTTTGTGTTTAGGTTTAGTAGGCGGTGTATTTAGGTTTACTGGCTGTGTGTGTTTCGGTTTAGTAGGGGTGTATTTAGGTTTAGCGGGCGGGTGCGTGTGTTTAGATTTAGTGGGATGTATTTACGTTTAGCAGGGGTGTGATTAGGTTTAGTAGGGGGTGTGCTTAGGTTAGTAGGGGGTGTGCTTAGGTTTAGTGGGGACATTTCAGTTAGGTGGGGTGGGTGTGTTTAGGTTTAGTGGTGGGTGAATGGGACCGTCACCATATTAATATCTGAATAAGATGAACAGTAATCACAGTAATACCTGAACAAAAGGGACTGTCAGTGCAGTAATACCTGGATAAAAGGGACAGCCACTGCAGTAATACCTGGGGGACACTCACCACAGCAATGTCTGGATTAATTGGACAGTCACCACAGTAATACCTGAATAAAATGGACAGTCACCATAGTAATCCCTGGATAAAAGAGACAGACAGAACAGTATTATCTGGATAAATGGGACAATCACCACAGTAATACTACCTGGATAAAAGGACAGTCAGTACAGTAATACCTGGATGAATGGGACAGTTACCACAGTAATACATGGATAAAAGTGGCAGTCAGTACAGTAATACCTGGATAAAAGGGGACAGACAGCACAGTAATGCCTGGATAAATGGGACAGTCACCACAGCAGTACCTGGAGGACAGTCACCACAGTAACGTCCGGATAAAATGGACAGTCACCACAGTAATACTTGGATAAAAGGGACAGTTAACACAATAATACCTGGCTAAATGGGGCAGACAGTATAGTAATACTTGGATAAAAGGGACAGTCGCCACAGTAATACCTGGATAAAAGGGACAGTGACCACAATAATATCTGGATAAAAGGGACATTCAGAACAGTAATACTTGGATAAAAGGGACAGTCAGCACAATAATACCTGGATAAATGGGACAGTCAGAACAGTAATACCTGGATAAAAGGGACAGTCACTGCAGTAATACCAGATTAAAAGGGACAGTCACCACAGTAATACCTGGATAAATTGGACAATCACTGCAGTGATATTTGGATAAAAGGGACAGTCAGTACAGTAATACCTGGATAAATGGGACAGTCAGAACAGTAATACATGGATAAAAGGGACAGTCACCATAGTAATACCTGGATAAATGGGATAATTACCACAGTAATATCTGGATAGATGGGACAGTTAGAACAGTAATGTTTGGATAAAAGGGACAGTGAGTACAGTAATTCCTGGATAAAAGGGACAGTCAGTACAGTACAGTAATTCCTGGACAGTCACCATAGTATTATATGGATAAATGGGACAGTCAGCACAGTAATATTTGGATAAAGGGGACAGTCAGCATAGTAATTCCTGGATAAAAGGGACAGTCAGTACAAGGACTTTCAGGGAAATTTTTCTAAGTCCTTCAGAGTTTTCCCAGTCAGCACCGGGTTAGTCAGCTAGTGTATATGTATATATATATGTGTGTGTGTGTGCTTTTGTTTGTACCCAGACATATATACATTATATATATATATGTATATATATATATGTATATATATATACATATATATATGTATTATATATATATATATATATATATATATATATACATATATATATATATATATATATATATATATATATATATATATATATATATATATATATATATATATATATATGAGTGTGTGCTTATGTCTGTATCCAGACACACACATACATACATACATATATATATATATATATATATATATATATATATATATATATATATATATATATATATATATATATATATATATATATATATATGAGTGTGTGCTTATGTCTGTATCCAGACACACACATACATACATACATATATATATATATATATATATATATATATATACTATATGTATATATATATATATATATATATATATATATATATATATATATATATATATATATATATATATGTATATAATCAACTTTAAGCCGTTTTATTTACCAGAGGACGGCTGCTCAAAGGATTGTAAGGGTAAAATTGCAGTGGATGGAAAAAGGTTGCAAAAGTAAATCTTTATGAGCCTGGACTGAAAAAAAAATTATAGTGACAGGGATATATTCTGTGGGCTGTAAATCAGTGCCTGGTGAAGCTGTGGAGATGAGAAAGGTTGATTATTTGAATGCAAAGTTAGATGATGAAATGTTGAAAGTCTTTGGAAAAATGTTGGAGATGAAAAGAGTTCGTTACACTGTATATCAATATAGAACAGATGAAAGAAGAGTGAATAATATTTCAAATTTCGAGTGAGAGATGAAAATGCGGCCATGAATGTAAACTATAAAAAAGGCAATTAGATAAGGAACCGCTGAGCATTAAATATGAGAAGGAGAATGAAAGCTGGGCGAAAATCAAGGACACCGAAATTTAGTTGCTTTTCAAAAGGCGAAATTCAAAGATAAGGTCACTGGGTCAGCTGGGGGACCCTTGTTAGATTATAAATGGAAAGATGGATAGTGTTTTGTCTTGCCAGATCACCTAAAAAAAATGGAAGTTGATAGGCTGGTGGAAGTGTTTGAACGGAAGGTATTCCTATTCAGGAAGCAGGAGGAAACCTGCATGGGGTTCACCCTGGTTCAGTTAATACCGAATGAACGCGGCGGTGATTGAAAATAAGCGTTATGTTAGTCCATTACTTTGGCAACAAATACTCATAAGAATCGTTCATTCCTTTTTTCCGTCTATCCTTAATGTTTTCCAAACGTTTCAATATCTTCCCACTTAATGGTATCCCCCCCCCATATTGTTTTTATGCTCTTTAATTCCCAGACTACTCTCCGATATTGCAGGGTAATGATCACTTTTTTTTTGCATATTAAAACAAAATAAAAAAAAACTCTTAAATTTGTGATTTTGTTGACTGGCATACTGACCTCGTGGTCATTTTATTTAAAGAGATCATTTGGAACTTATCGGTAGGTGAATTGATGCGATGTTAAGGCTAAGGCGATTTGTCAGTCTTGAAATCCCTTCCTGGAAACCTTGGCGTCATCAGATAAAGTATGTTTGTTACCTAGCTGTAACAGATGACGACCATGTCCCTCCCACGCTGTTCTGTGCTCAAGTGGCCTGGAATAGATTTAGTGTTTAGTGAAAGGACGAAAGATTTTATTTAATAAGCTAGAGAGCGTGATATATAAATACTTAAAATGAGTAAAGAATGGGCGGATATATTTGGTTTTCATATTACTCTAAAGACCTCTACAAGGCTTTGATTTTGTATCTTTCTCGGCCCAGCTGGATGAAGTTGTCATGGTATTATCGTGAAATGAGTCTTAATTAGTCAAGTCCCAACGAAAAGAACCGAGAGAGAAGAAGTGGAAGGGAAATGTCCGAGGATCTGAAGATCTGCTGTACTTTGGAGAAATGTAATTTCTCTCTCTCTCTCTCTCTCTCTCTCTCTCTCTCTCTCTCTCTCTCTCTCTCTCTCTCTCTCTCTCTCTCTCTCTCTCTCTTTGTATTTATCGCTAGTGCTGTGAAATTTTTTTTTTTTGTTGAAGCTAAATGAGGCACGTTGAATCTTTCAGCCTTTTCGTTTCCGAAATAATAATGAACAGTTACCGTTGTTGTATATAAGAGATTTGGGGAGGCAATACTCATTTGTCTGATGTTTTTCTGGTCATATTTCTCTGTTTACTTCAGTTTGAATGTTCAATTTGCATGGCATCTTTTGTTGTGACACTTAACCCCAGGCGCAACTCTCCCCTGTTACCTGTCCACCTGTTTATCAACGACGAAAAAGAGAACGCTCTGGCTTTTCTCGTCTCTTGCAGAAAAACGATTCAGTTGCAACTGATCACAGTAAAACTCATTTGGAGAAAATATATTGAAATTTAAAACATTATTTGCTATATTTCTTCACCTTACCCCTACGATGCCTGAAGCAATTACATTTCCCGTCTGTTGGACTTTACGAAAAACAGGAAAGTAAAGAATTAATTTATAATTTGTTATCGACACTGCAATATAACGATTAATGGAATGACGGGCGTTTCCCTTTGCTCCTAGCATCAACAAAATAAAAACAAGTAAAAATTGCGCTGAGGTTTCTGCGGCGCGATCGAGTTTTCTGTACAGCCGCTACAGCGTATAATCAAGGCCACCGAGAAGAGATCTATCTTTCGGTGATCTCGGTATAATGCAGTGTGAGCCGCGGCCCATGAAACTTAAATCACGACCCGGTGGTGGCCTGTCCTATATCGTTGCGAGAAGCACGATTATGGCTAACTTTAACCTTAAATAGAATAAAAGCTACTGAGGCTAGAGGGTTGTAATTTGGTATGATTGATGATTGGAGGGTGGATGATCAACATACCAATTTGCAGCCCTCTAGCCTTAGTAGTTTTTAAGATCTGAGGGCGGACAGAAAAAGTGCGGACGGAAAGACAAGACCAGTACAATAGTTTTCTTTTATAGAAAACTAGAAAAAGGAAAAAGGGACAGTTACAGGAAAATGTTAGTTAATAGAGCTCTAGTTTCAGAGGGAGTCTTCAATTTTTTTCTTTATTCTTAATGACTTTTGAAGTTATTCCAATTTGGGCCTGAGGGAGCTTTTATATGTTTTGGGTATGAATATACGTCCTATATAAGGTAATAATATTTAATTCCATAAATTAGTTAAAAGCGTAAAGTGCATTAAAGGGAAGAGAGAGAGAGAGAGAGAGAGAGAGAGAGAGAGAGAGAGAGAGAGAGAGAGAGGATTATTTGCGTATGTTGTTTTCCTCAGAAATTTCTTTGGATGCTAAAATACTAATTGTTTAACTTGAGCTTATGCAGAAGCCGTTTTCAAAAGCATGTGAAAAATCTCTTGTATGCAATCCAGTAATGAAAGCCCGAGTCTGCACCACCCCGAGAGGGAAAAAGCCATATTCTCTTTCAGCACTGTTTGTGTTTTTAATGATTTACCATGATGTTGTTTATTGTTTAGGAAATTATTCTAACTTCACTTCAAGTCCTCAGAAATATTGTGGATACTCCTTTTCAAATTCCTCCCAAAAAAGCTGATCGAAGTTGTACTTAAACTTTCGATGAAGTTCTTTGATTTAAGAAAAATAATCATTATGATTTTAACGTCACGAAATAGTGTCCTAGAGAGGTGAAAGGTCAGATGTTACCGACGTGAATTGCACGTACTGAACCCGAGTAAAAATAATTCAAGAGTAAAAAAGATGAGTTCATTCTTACCAACTGAAAGTGCTTGCTTCCTCTTTTTCTTTTTTTTTTTATTTATGGAAGTTCAGTGGGTTTTAGGCCATTTCCGCCAGACGTGAGCTCATGGATTTGTATAAGAAAATAGAGCCAAATAAAACGCAAAAATAAAAAAAAGAATTGCACGTACACATACATCTGATGGACAAGAAAAATGTCAAGAACAAATTTTCTGTAAATTTCTGTTCCACATTCAGTTCTACAAAAAACACATTGTGGTGAGAAATATGTGTACATTCGACACCGAAGAGAAGTAGCATTACATTGCTTACTGTGAAGGAATTAGCTCTTCAGTGACATAAAGAATTGTGATGTCCCAAAAACCACGGAGGGAAAGATTCCCCGAAATGAGGGGTATTAAGTGAGATTAAGTGAGATCACAGAAGATCTCATAACGCAGTTTTAAACAAATGGGTGATTAGAGGTCATAAAGGGAGATTCGGAGATTGAGAAGAGGAAGTAAATGATTTGTGAAAAGTCTTTTGGTATAACTAAAGAACGACGTTAATTCAGAGTAAGTCCAGCGTGATTGATTTATCACCCATGGTGCAAACGTGGGAGGTAAGGGATCTATATGCAAATTAACCAATGCACGCTTCATCTTCCACTTCCAAAACTTCATGGTACACTTCCGCAGACGCGGTCTTAAATCATCCATTATAACAATCAGTTATTATTATTATTATTATTATTATTATTATTATTATTATTATTATTATTATTATTATTATTATTATTATTATTATTATGTAAGCAAGCAATCTCGACAGGAATAGATGATATAGGCAAACATCCTCTGAAGGGATACGAACCGCTGACCTGTGATTACCAAGCCAGCCGTGTATCCACCTAGCCACAGACGGAATAAAAGGAATGGCACCAGATATGCAACTGCATATACTTTAGAATAATGGCGTGCTTAATATACCCATACCCATGGTTTCACACAGTCCGCGCATCTCCTTAAGACAGTTGTTATATTCAGTTCTGCCTTCTGTGGCACTAAATGTGTGGGTTTAACCTTAACCTATTGCGCGTAGGTTCGAATTCCACCACGGGCTTATGGGTATCGTCATTTGGGTTCAGAGTTTGCAGTGATGAGAGTATCCAGTGTGGGGTAAGCGAGACGTTAAGGTCATTATGGCATTCACAACTGTAAATACATTTGGTGAAAAGGTGACACACACACACACACACATATATATACACATATACATAATAATCTATTGTAATGTATGCTCTATATCAGTTTTTCCCGTGCGGATGTAGCCTACAAGAGGAAGGAACTGCCTCTCTCGTCCTTGCAAACACAGAAAAAAACCAACCAATTTTAAGATTTACGAACCATAAATGGAAATGTTTTAGACTATAAGTCGTTTGCATTTGTTTTTATCAACGAAGCACTTTTCATTTAGAGTGCAATACGTACAAATGTTCTTTGAATTTAACAGCATAAAACATGGATTTTTGGACATGATTTTTATGCAAAATACTCTGTCCATCGTTCTGGTAGAATTGGTTTTCAGCATTAGATTTCCTTTTGGGTCTGTTTGTCGACTGCGAATATTGATAATTCTACCCAGTAATAATTCTTGTGACGAAAATAATCTGGGAATCCATTGCAAAACATTGCAAAAATATCACGTATAGGAATAAGGATTTTATTTCCGCTCTTATTCCGTCAAAGTTTTTTTTTGTGAATGTCATCGTACTTTCTTTCTGTGTCTGTCTGTCTGTCTGTCTATATGTCTGTCATTACAGAATACGGTTTTCTATTTCTCCGTCTTTTGTTTTTATGGCAAGTATGGAAACCGAGAGAGAATGATAACATGTACTGTTTCCTTTTATGCCTCATATTCATTGTCCCCGTTATGAATTTTATCTCTTACGTGAATACATATCTTGATGTCTTGGCGATTGTGGACATATCTATCTATCTGTCTATCTATCTATCAATATACAGCCATTTAAGATTGTTCCTATTGTTTTAGATTAAGGCACTATGTGCTGGCACTTGCTCTTTTTCCCCAGAGCAGCCTGTAAACCATTATTAATGGTCTCAGCGTAGTCTTAACTCCTTACATACTCTGGATTTTCAACAATCAACCCCTTCCCCCACCCTCCCATTCCATTTCCATTAGATTATCCCACTTTCATTCACTTCTCATGTACCGACGTCACCACTCCGGTCATCTGTCTCTCGGTCGTTGACTTCCTCTTCTTACGTCCCCGATTGCTTTTATATTGTAGCCTATGTATGGAGTACGTTTTCTCGATAATTTGTATACACAATCCACTGTCACTCAAACGCGATTCATTCGTTGTTAGATAAAATGAACAATTTGTAGATCCAGCTTAGTCAACACTTAATCTGCAGGGGATGTGTTCCCCTCTGACCTTAATTTACTCTAACCTATATACTTTTCTGCTAGAATCCTGTAATAATTCAAAGTATTAGGCAAAGTGTATGGATGTGGTACACGTGAATATACATAAGCTGTAGCCTTACAGGCTATTGAGTGCCAGAGGCAGAGACAATTAGCTAGAGGATAAACAGGAGAAAGGTGGCAGTGTCGTATTTTATAAAAATTGTTATGTCATTTTTCATTTTCTCTGTGATTTTGGCTGATTCAGCCTTTTTTCTTTGCTTGTTATGACAGATACCCTCCACTTTGTTTACGAGTAGGTTACGGAATAAAATTTGCCTTCAGTTTATTTCTGAGTGTTTGCACGACATAGGGCGACTTTCCTGCTTTTTATTGATAAAATTACTAACGCATACTTTTATATTTATCTTGAATATTTTTATGTTCGCCAATATTAATAAAATTATTGCTATTGTAAAGAGAGAAACCAGCGTGTAGACGATTTTCCAATACTCTAGAAATCTTATCTTTGTTCATTAATGCAATTTGTTATATAAATCTTTGCAGTACTTGGCAATTATTTAAGTGAAAATTCAATATTAGACGAAAATTCGCCCACGATACAATGGGATATTCAGTTAACAAAATATTTGAGAAAAAATAAATACCGTACAGTATTTTTTTTCATAGAGCTCGTTCGATAACATGCAATATTGATGGTTGAATTATATAAATATTATTTTCTTTTTGAACAGGTTCATACAAAATTTCAAACCACAGTCAGTTGTAGAATATACCGTTCCTTATTTTTAAACCGATCATAGCAATACTCTGCAATTTTTGTATATTAGGGCCAAAATCCTATGATCACGTTTCATTTTATATACATTGTTATGATGGTGTGATTGAATATCCAATAAACAAAACTTTACGTGATTACCACAGGGAGAAAATTCGTGGCACCAATAAGATCGCTGGAAGCCCTCTGATGACCTTGTTGTGAGACTGAATGAAAGTCGTGAGACCGAATGAAAGTCGTGCGACTGAATGAAAGTCGTGCGACTGAATGAAAGTCGTGAGACCGAATAAAGTCATGAGACCCAATGAAAGCCGTGAGACTTAATGAAAGCCGCAAGACTTAATGAAAGCCGTGAAATTGATTGAAAGTCGTACGGCCTAAAGAACTAAATCCTTTTCCAATTCGACAATCTGATCAGCCTTTCTAATGTAAGGCTATTACTAAAATTTATGAGTTTAATTTTGGCTCCGTGGCAATTCCGCCATAGGATCGTTACGGGACATCCTGGTTGTTGCGAAGGAATCCGATTGTTTATCGGCGCAGTCTCCAAGTAGGAGACGTTTCTCATTTATGGAGTGAGGTTATGAACTACCCGTATCACGAAAGGCAGTATCCATATTTTGTACACACGCATACACATACACGTATATATATATATATATATATATATATATATATATATATATATATATATATATATATATATGTGTGTGTGTGTGTGTGTGTGTGTGTGTGTGTGTGTATGCGCGTGTTTGTGTGTGTGCGTGTAAGGGACAGAGCTTCTGTGCATTGGTTGCCCGGTAGTTAACAGACTGGTGGATAGTAGACAGGATGAATCTATGTGCATGTTGACGTATGTTTACGTGTAAAGTTGTGAAAATATAGCTGGTCGAGGGGACACATATAAATGAGTGTTATTATGCAGGGCAGACTGAGATCCCTTAAAGAAAGGAGGAAAGGAAAAAGAAAGAAATCTGTAGGACGAAGCGCATTACAGCGCATACACAAACATTATGTGTACGAGTTATTTATTTCACAGTAATATTTGGCGCTCAAGCTACTATTCCCTCTACTAGCAGTACTTCATCCAAAATATTTGTAACTATCCTTTGTAAGCCATTCATGGTCTTATTATCATGTTTTGATGGTCAGCTGTTCCTGGCACTGCTGAAATCTTTCATGGTAAAATGACTAACTAACTACTCTTGAAAGTAGCAATGCTTCGTTTTAGCACCACTATAACTATTTTGAGATTTTTTTTTTTTTTTTACCAATCTGCGTGGTTAGGCTAACGGTTTTCTTGAGTTCGCTTTAGTAGGACTATTCCTGAAGTACCTTTGGATAGGGCCAATGAAGAATTAGAGGAATTAATTTCTGGTGATAGAAATTAATTTCTCGTCATAATGTGGTTCGGATTCCACAATAAGCTGTAGGTTGGTTCTTAGCCACGTAAAATAAATCTAATCCTTCGGGCCAGCCCTAGGAGAGCTGTTAACCAGCTCAGTGGTCTGGTTAAACTAAGATATACTTAACTTAGCCCAAGTCTTGCTAAGTGTCATGAGAATCTTTGAACATTTGATTACCATGTCTGTCCTTTTATTATTTTCCAAGTGACACGATACAGTTTAGGTCATTTCATTTATTTATCAGTTTCAGCATTTTTCCCTTGCTTCGTTTTTTTTTTTTTTGTTGTGACGCTTATTTGTTCTGGCAGTGTGTTTCAGCTTTTTTGAAATAGCTGTTTTCAAAGAGAATTGATTTAGCCTGGTTGAGCCTTTTAAAAAGAACTGTTCGTCTCTATATTTGGCAAATGCCTAACGTAAAACGTCAGAAGTTTTGAGTCCTTTTGAAATACTGTGTATTCTCCTAACTCAAGTAATAGATTAAAACTAAAAAAAGTGAGTGCCTAGTTTATTCTAAAAGAACCAGACACAGAAATACGAAAAGATTTCGTTATTTAGAAAAAAAAGATTCAGATACTGCCCACTGTCCGTTAGTTTTACTAAAAAGTTCCGAAAAATCTTTTCTTTTTCTCTGTGATATTGTCAGATAGCTGTGAAAAAAGTCATTCTCTTACCCAAGACTGGAAGGAGAATTTAGGATCTTCTGAAAACTTTTAAAATCAAGACTTTTGTTGGAATATTCACCTGTGGTATAAAACTGTCATGAATACGTCGTAATAAAATTGTGCCAAAGGTAATGGTGACATATGCAGATAATCCAGTGGTGATTATTTCTGAATTTCAGTTTATTAAAACATTACAACATTTTACACGCTGCAAAATTGCCAGAAACTGATAGTGGACTATTGGAATAATTTCATCGTTAATTCGGCAGATCATTCAATGAAGGGCAAGCTCTCATTAGCCAGAAAAGAAACAGAGCTGTTAAAAGCTCAAAATTAATTAACTATTGGTAGATTTATACTTTACCCGCCCCCCATTGCATTAGGAGCTGTGCTGCTTCCTTAAAATGGGTCGAAACGATCAGCTACATTTCCAGTGTGGAGAGAGAGAGAGAGAGAGAGAGAGAGAGAGAGAGAGAGAGAGAGAGAGAGAGAGAGAGAGAGAGAGAATCATTGGAGTCAAAGGAGTTTACAGTAATGTGAACAGCATTACCTTTCTTTTACTTATGTGTTTACATGTAACTAGGGTTTCCAGTTTGAGCCCGATTTTGGATCCCGGGATTTCGGGACCATTTTGAAGATAATCCCAGGATTTTTCGGGAAACACAATTATTTTTTTTTTATAATATTTTCTTTGTTAACCATTCAAAGTAGATCTGTGTTACAAGGATTAATAGATAAAATCTTAGTAATAGGAAAAATAAAACAAACAGCATATCAAGGACTATAACTTTCAATGAGGTACATTGACAGATTTGGTGTCATCTAGCAAATTATAAACAACTCATTTGGATTTTTTTAGTAGGCATGTATTTCTTGAAATACTAAATAGCTTTGCCCAACAACTAATGATAATGAATGATATCATACAGAAAATACTCAGTCTCTATTTGTGACACTAATTGATATCTATTTTGAAAGGTACATCAGTGTAATCCAGATGTTATAAAAATGAAATATATATGTTTTGAGTTTCAAAATAAACCAAGTGATTTTTTCCAACTTTTGTTTTTATTTCAAAAATTCTTACAATATTGACTACAGAAACATAAGTTTCAATTTTCAGTTAAGAATTGCGATTGTATAGAAAAGGATAAAGTATTGAAAATCCAGAGTTTTTATAAATTTTAAGTATATTTTTCTTGATAACAAGAAATGTAATTGTTTCTTGAGCAAAAAACTAAACAATACTGTAATTAGACTGATTAAATACAGTTCTATTGTTGTTTTGAAAAATAGGGATAGAAATACCTAGTTTTGTCAGTTTCCTCTCGTGAGTACGTCGGACAGATTATCAATAGTATTCGTAAACGAATACTGTTGATAATCTGTCTATTATTGATAGTGTTATTTTTAAATTCCTGTTCAATAAATGTATAGCTGATTATGTATCAATCGTCCGACGTACTCACGAGAGGAAACTGACAAACTAGTTATTTGTATCCCTATTTTCCAAAACTAGAACTGTATTCAGTCTGTCTAATTACAAACTTTCAACAAGAGACGAGTTCCTACTCTCTCTAGGTTTGGACTTTGGCCTTCCATGTTTTAAACCTTCATATTATCAATTTTTTGGCTCTCTAGAAAAGTGACCTAAACATTCTCAAAGAACTTGGTAAACATGAGGAATTAACAATAACTAAACCAGACATGTGAAAAGTTACCGTAATTCTAAATACACACGAATATATACAGAAAATGGAAACTATTTTGGAAGACGAAACATAATTTAAAAAGACCGGTGACCCTCAATATTCTGCTATTTTTAGAGTTGAAGATCGCATAAAACGGTTTTTGAAATATCTGAAAGATCTAAACATCGTTAGTGAAAATACCTATGATTCACTGTATAGTACTGGTGCTTCATATATGGGCTACCAAAAATTCATAAAGGAGGTGTGCCAATGAGAACCATCCTCACACCCTATGACACTCCTAATTACAAGCTTACCAAATTCCTTGTCTCAATTTTAGCACCCTTAACCACCAACACCCACAATTGTAAGAATTCAGATAATTTTAAAGAAAGGATTTTACCTCAGGACTCAGATTTATTTATGGTTAGTATGGATGTCGAATCACTCTATACTAACATAGCCTACCTGTCGTATAAACAACTGAGGTTATTCTGAGCCAGATTTTTCCCAACCCAGATACCAGTTTTAACAATTTTGATATCACGGATTTTAAAAAACTGTTGGAGCTTGCTGTGCTGGACACAGCTTTCGTTTTTAATGGTAAAGCCTACATTCAGGTCGATGGTATGGCGGTCGGATCCCCTTTGGGTCCTACCTTCGCCAACATTTTCATGTGCTCCCTGGAGGAGCGCATGCCGGATGAATGCCCATTGGCTTACCATCCTTTTTTCTATAGTAGGTATGTCGACGAAACCTTTTTGCTGTTTAGGAATAAAGATCAAGCTGATAAATTTCTCGAATATGCCAATAATATTCACGCAAATATTAAGTTTACGACTGAGTACGAAAATGAAAAGGAACTTTCTTTCCTAGATGTAATGGTTTTTAGACACGATGATCCTTGTGATACTACGGTTTTTAGAAAGAAAACTTTCACTGGCCTGGGTTCTAATTTTTATAGTCATTGTTTGCACAATTTTAAACTAAATTTTTTATCTACCCTCTTCCACAGGGCTTTCAGTATAACATCCAACCGGAACAATTTCCATAACGAAATCCTCAACCTCCATCAGTACTTTATTGACAACTGCTTTCCACCCAAACTGTTTAATAAACATCTCTACAAATTTCTAAATAATATTTTCCATCCGAAATGTGAAATACCACCCGTACCTAAATTACGACTATAAAATTTCCATCGAGAATTACGGGGGATAATAGAGTTTTTTTTTTTACCAACAATTGTCCTAAAGCTAACACCTTGTAATCCAATGGCCATTAGGTCCTTATTCAAACACAAAGAGAATCTTCATCCTCTGATGACCTCGGGAGTCATTTACCTATTTAATTGCCCCAGATGTAGCCTGGGGAAATATGTCGGCTCCACCCGCAGGTTGTTAAAAGTGAGATTGGATTCTCATCGTGGCGTGAGTTATAGAACGGGTGTTAAAATATCAAACCCAGAATTCTCTTGCATACGTGAACATGCAAAGAAATGTAAATTCAATATTAAATACAAAGATTTTAAAATGATAGGCCGAACTCCTAACGACCAAAAATTAGCAATTTTAGAATCAATTTTTATTAAACAACTTGTCCCCCAACTAAATACTCAGACCACCTCTAGACCTCTCGTGAGTTTAAGTCGAAGCTGAACCTGACCCGGACTGTCACTCGGTCTGCGCCCTCAGCACCACTTGGTAAACACTCTTCCTTTTTACTGTACATATAATTTTAAATACATGTGAAAAACCTTGTTGTTATTTTTCATTCCGAGTCTGTTTTTTTAATGTCTGTTTCTTTTATCATGTAGCTTTGAAAATGGGACTAAACGTCTTGAAACGTCAGCAGATGAATAAATTACTTAGAAAGGAATAAAGAATTGCCCTCCTCCCACCAAATTGCTGTTTTATAAATATAAATATAAATATATATATATATATATATATATATATATATATTATATATATATATATATATATATATATATATATATATATATATATATATATATATATATATATATATATATATATATATATATATATATATATATATATATATATATATATATATATATATATATATATTATATGTATATATGTAATATATATATAATATATATATATATATATATATATATATATATATATATATATATATATATATATATATATATATATATATATATATATATATATATATATATATATATATATATATATATATGAGAATAGAGAGAGAGAGAGAGAGAGAGAGAGAGATGATATGCAATGTACTGGGTTTTACAAGTCCAAACTAAGGATGGCTCTGTATTACACCTTTCGTCTGAAAGCTCTCTTATTATCAAAACTCTGATGAGACCCTCAAGTTACTAGGTTCGTGAAATATTAGGATAGATTATCCCCATTGACAACATCTTTTAAGTGCACTGCTATTTTCTCATTTGTTTTCATTTATCCTAAATATTTCTCAGGGACTAAACTTAAATGTATTGCCAATCTTCAGTAGTGCCATAGGCTACGGCCTACTGTTGTGCCACAGAAATGACACAAGTCATGCTAGATAATTTTCACACTAATGAGAGAGAGAGAGAGAGAGAGAGAGAGAGAGAGAGAGAGAGAGAGAGAGAGAGAGAGAGAGACTAATATAGTAACAAGTCCAAACAGATCTCGTCTTGCAAATCCTTTTTCTCACTGATTTATTTCATGCACGCTGTGTATGAACTCGATGTGCTCTTAATGTATGCAAAGTAACTGTCGCAGTGTAAGTTATTTTGTCTTCAGGAATCTCGTCGTAGATGACACAGAATGATGTGCATCTTAATGAACCTCAGTAAATGTCAAAGCGTTTTCATAATAATGAGAATTTCGAGGCACTAACTTTTTTTTTTTATTAATTTGTCGGTATGACCTCGAAGAATGGGGTGTGGGTGCGCTAATAATGTAGTGTGAATGATGAATATGTTTTCTCGAGTGCTAGCAAGCGTTATTTTCAGAAATATTCATGGTGTATCTGAATGACTGGGATGGTTATGAGATTGTATTGATTTATGCAAGAGAATATCTGTCTAATCTTGGAAGACGAAAGCAGAAAGTCTGTATTGGGTCAGAGTGAAGGACTAGATCAAGAAGATTTCGTTGCAATAGTGGAATACATACCTTAGACGTCAGTAGGGTCAGATTATTTTGTTTTTTTATTCGTCTTTATTCTCTACGAATGGGCCAAGAAAACTACGGTTAAAAAGGGATTTTATTTCATAAAAATATCGAAGGATGAATTTACATTTTGGCAGCAGTGAGATTACGTTTGAAATTATAAATGTTCTACACAAAACGAAAGCTGATTGGAACTACTAGTAGACTGTACCAAGATGATCTTATTCAACCCGAGAAAGATCCAGAAGAAAACTATTTTAAGTTCGAGGTCAGATTGATAATTGCTTTGTGAATTATCTACGTCTTGTTTTCTAAATAAATTTTGCATAGAATAATCTTTCAAAACAGCTTTAAAATGATCAGTACTGGTTATAGTAATGAATTAAGGCAGGCATCGAGAATATTAATATATAAATCAGAGCGGATTGTTTAGATTCGATAGTTCAGATAATAAAATATTTATGAGACTACCCTGAAGTAAATTAGTAGTATTAAGCTGAACCAGCGCAGCCGGGAAAACCTTGTTGGAATGCAGTAATTCTTTCCGTATATTTTGTGTTACCTCTCCACTTCAGTGGGGATAATAAATTCTTTAATCTCACGGACTTCCTTTTCGTGAAGTTCCTTATTGTTAAAAATTTCTGTCTTTAAACTCCTTATATGGAAGATTTTTCTTATCTTTAAATACTTGAGTCTCAAGAATTTCCTTGTCTTTGAATTCTTCATCGTGAAGAAGTCTCTTGTCACGAAATTCTTTACCTGGTCTTTGAATTCTTTATTCTGAAGATTTTTCTTGTCATGAAAGTCTTTATTTTGAAGAATTTCCTATTCTTGAAATTCTTTATTCCTAAGAATTTTCTTGTCTTGAAATTCTTTATTCCAAAGAATTTCCTTGTCTTTGAATTTGTATTCTGGAGAATTTTCTTGTCTTGCAATTCTTTGTTCTTCAGAATTTCCTTGTCTTTGAATTCTTTATTGTGACGAATTGCCTTGTCTTTAAATTCTTTATTCCGAAGAATTTGTTTACTTTTAACATTTTTGTTCTTATAAGTTTCCTTGTCTGAGTATGTTATTCTCAAGAATTTCCTTGACTTAAATTCGTTATTCTTACGAATTTCACTGATCTTTAAATTCCTTATTTCTGCTTATTTCCTTATCCTTAAATTCGTTATTCTTAAGAATTTCCTTGTCAACAGACTTGAAATTATACCCAAAAGAATTCCTTGCCCCAAAATGCTACAACAGCCGAAAAGATCATCGTTACTTGCCTGAATTGTTTTGTGAATTTAAACAGAACCCGGAAGTTAGGATCAGAGGTAAATTCGAGACAGGCCTAAGAAAACAGAGCGCGAGAATAACAGCTGCACATTAATACTTTCCCCCGTAGGGGGTAGTGCCGTCAGTGCGCCTCACGGGGTGCACTGTAGGCATTACTAAATGTTCTTTGCAGCGTCCCTTCCGCCGCTAGATGCAACTCCTTTCATTCCTTTAACTGTACCTCCATTCGTATTATCTTTCTTGTCTTGCTATTCATAAATTATTTCATAGTGGAACTGTGAGGCTTTCCTCCTGTTGCACCTTTCAAACCTACCCGCTCTCGATTTCCCTTCCAGCCCTGGATGTCCTCATAGGTCCCAGTGCTTGGCCTTTGGCCCAGATCTGTATATTCCATTCCATTCCTTAATACTTCTAGGCCTGAGCTTAATATGTAAGGAAGCGGAACGCAATACGGGTGAAGGAGGAGGTCCCACTCACTCGCGTGTCTTAAAAGCTCTCAATGACTCCTTTGTCTTCGCATCTTAAAAATTCATAAAGCAACTCTCGCGAAAGAAGATTAGGTGGAATGATCCAGTTGCCTTCCTTTGTCGGGGCACTTGTTATTGTTTCTTGCACAATGGGATATGGTTGCCCGAGAGCCAAGTAGTGGTGGTGGTTGGTTGGTGAGGGGAAGTCATTTGCTTTGAGAGAGAGAGAGAGAGAGAGAGAGAGAGAGAGAGAGAGAGAGAGAGAGAGAATTGGTGTTTTGCTGTTTTTTATTTTTTTTCTCTCCGGAAGGGTGAGTCATATCTGGAATGTGTGTGTTTGGAACATTTCCGCAATTTCGTGTTGTTGTGGATGTTTGTCACATGACCGCTATTTATTATTATTATTATTATTATTATTATTATTATTATTATTATTATTATTATTATTATTATTATTATTAAGTCCAGATAGTAAGTTTTTAAAAGTGACATCGAATCATAAGTGTGTAGTAACACAGGAGAAAACTGGGTATCCTGCGATGCACTAATACCGAAATCTTTTCTACAGACGTCTAGGTAATTCGGTCTAAATTAATTTGTCAACATTAAAGTGAAATGCACATACAAGGAGGGAATGTAAAATGATCTGTCTGTGAAAAATACAGTTAAATGTAAAATGAAATCCACAATAAACAAATGGAAGAGCTGTAAAGCAATGCAACCGCGGTTCAATTTCACACGTGAGGTATCGTTTCCCTTGACACTATTGATTTACATTTATTATACTGCGTAAATAAAGTTCCAAATATAAAGCAAACAATTGCGTTTACATAACTCACGTGCATTCCACACATTATGCATGCAAATGAATCTGCATCTGTTCCAGTTTTTATTCTCATGCTGAATATTGACTTAAACATCTCTGTAGCTCTAAGTTGTTGTTGAATATAACTGCCCGATTTTTACCATTTCCACCAACAAAAGTAATGTAATTATAGTGTCCCTAGAGTGCACTTTGTTTGATTGTCTGCATGACTTTCTTGTAAGAGTATGAGTATGCGCAAGACAAGGCAGTCGCCGTAATCCCTTTTTTGCATGTTTTTGTTGTTATATCAGATTTTTGTTTGGCTAAAATACTTCTTACTGGCTTCGTCATATAGGCTAGTTTCATCGAGACACTTCAGTACATGACTGGATTGCTGTGGGTTAGCTTAGGTGCCATTCTTTACTCTGGATTGAGTAATCATTCATATATGACCTTGACCTATGTGGATAACGTTAATGGAAGTAAGCCAGCCATCAGAAATTCGCTTTAAACTGAGCAAACGTAATTATTAAGGAATAGCAGTTATTATTCATTGGCATGAAATTGATACCATAAATAAATGGCCATGAAGGCGTTTAAATTACAGAATATCCTTATCTTTAATAATGAGTGGGAAGCTTTCCATGGCGATTAAACGTCAACTTGTACCGATTTCTAAGGAAAATGATCTATCTCGAGACCACCTGGTGGATACATGTGCCAAGTTGCATCAAGATCCGTCTGTCTGTTTTCGAGTTATACTGCTGACGTTTGCAGACAAACATTCGCGTGGGTAAACATTATATCCTCCAGACTTCGTCACCAAGGCTGAAGTTATCAACAGAGCGAAGCAGATTTATGAAAGCAAAGAAGAAACGCAGTATCGTTATATCCAAGTTAAGAATGAGTTACTCCTGAAGGAATGGAATGTGTTTTTGTTTTATTTGCAATTAAGGCTCCATAGTGATCAGCATGGATTTTTAACGTTTGGTGATGATCATAGAGAAATTTAAACCTCGTGGCAAGACGTCGACTTAACCTTCGCACTTCCCAGGTATCCAGACTTAGACTTGAAAACTTAGACTTGAGTCGCGTGCCACCTATTTAGGAATCCAAATGACATTGCGTTTAGAAAGCGTCGAATCCATGTCTAATGATTATGGCTGATTTTTCTTAAGCCTGAATGCCTAACTTACTGTTTGCAACACTTGGTGTTTTAAACAAATGTATAAAATGGCAATGCCAGTACTTTCACTGTTTATTAATGTGTGGGTAATCGGAAAGTAATTTTTTTTAAGGATACGTTTTGACCATTTTCTAAAGAAAAGTGAATGCGTTTCCCTCTCGTTTCATATCAAGTTCGCTGTTAAGAAAAACAGGTCTTCATGTAGTTTTAGCTTAAAGATATCTAGGAAACGTATAATAATAATAATAATAATAATAATAATAATAATAATAATAATAATAATAATAATAATAATAATAATAATAATAATACAAACATAAGTGTTGTGTACTTCAACAGGAAGTAGTAGTCCTTGGAAGGCTGACTGTATGTTATTAACACTATATTTTCTAGGAAAAGGTTTGCCACTTCAGATATCCCTCAAATAATTATGCATGACACTACTGATGGTAGTGTTCCTGTGGAGATACAGATCCTTACCCTCGTAATAAATTAAATTTCAAGGCTGTAATACATTTTTCTTCTCTCATTCTAAAGGCCAAACAAAAGGCTTCATACGAAGTAATGCTTCTTGCTTATCTTACCTGTTTTCTCGTCGCCTGAGATATTTTTAGATTTTCCCTTCTTCCTTTCAGAAGTATTAGAATTTTTTTAAAGTGTGGTTCCCGGTCATCTCAGGAGGAGCCTTTTTAACTTTAAAACTTCCATTTTTATTCACGCATTCCTTCGCTCCACAAGTAAGTTCACCCTTGTACACGTTATTACTTGTCACAAGTGGAAGGTGATAAATAAGCCTCACATTCTTCATTGCCTAAGAGACCAGCTGAGCTCTTAATACTCACAGGTGAGCTTATGATAAGATTCAAAGCCTCGAACTAACTGCCTCATCAGGACCATTATCGTAGCAAATGCAATCATCAATTTAAGGGTTTTAAGTCGAAAAGTCTGCAATTTGTATACAATCTGTGGAGAAAGGCATATTCTGTGACGCCGTTCATTTTGTTCTCAAATATTTCCTGGTAATTAGGATATATTGAAATGTCAGTTGATGGGTTTAAAGAGAAGGAAAACAGTTACCTATAAATATGATTTCTGTGTCATAACATTATTCCAAAACTGGATGGGGTAGAATAAAGCCAGACGCCGTGCTGGGTAAGAGAGATACGATGTGAGCAGGAAAGAGAACGAGAACATTTTATGTCAAGTATAAGAAAATAAAAGAGAAATGGCCACTGTCTTTTCTCAGACGGCTTGCTGTATATTTTGACTGAAGTCAGTGGATATAGGGAAAATCCCCGAGATCTGCAATGCAGCCACAAAATTGGTATGGTCTGAAAGTAATTTCAGAGAATTAATAAGAGAAGGGGGAAAGGATTAAGTAGTAATTCTTCAATGATACAGCGCACAAAGCCCAAGTAAATCGATGCCAAAGAGGGAATGGGTTGATGAATAATGAAAGCTAGGGTGGCGAACAGAGGATAGAAATCCACCTTCGTATAAATTGTATGGTTAAATACGGTGAAGGTTTCCAAGTTCAAATTATCTGGAAAGATCGCTTGCTTCAAACACCCGCGTGTGTATGTGTGTCCACATATGTGTATATGTTGCAAGTAAATAATTTATATTTCAGTAAATAATGTATATTTCCATCTTTTTGTGCTCGCATATGTACACGTGTTTGGAAGAAGAAAGGTTTAAGGGGCGTCAAACGGGTTAAATGGAAGAGTGCAATATGGAAAAGTGGAAAGCAGTATGAATGGTGGAATTGTGGGAGTGGGTGATACTTGTGGGTATGTGGGAGTAAATGTGGTGGAGATGGCTGGAAGGAAGAAGAGATGATTCATGAAATGGATTATACCTAAAGGGAGGCAACAGGATCTTTGCAAGAGACCTGAAAGAGTATTAATGGAAGTGAAGTGTGGATGATGAATACAAATGGAGAACAGGTAGAGAGTTGGTGAAATTCATTTTTGCTCAATTCATATGGCTTGAATAGAAAGGGTGGTTAACACAGAAACGACGAATATTGATCAGAATGATCTGAGGTAGTCTTATCACTTTTAGAAATACAAAGCACATGTTAAAGGGTGAGCTTGGTTGTAATTTTCCGTTTCTCCCCTCCCTGGTGCCCCAAGGATAGTTCCTTTGGCCCCAGTCACTCTGGGTGATATAGGGATTAAACTGAGAAGAGTGATACATATGTACATATATTCCATGTGTTTCATATTTTCTTTACATTGCCTTAGTTTTAATTCATAGCCCATTTAACAGCTTCAATTTTTTTTTTATCATACATCAAATAATGTTAACATGGTTTAACCTTGAGTCATCATAGAGTGGATACCACTGAACATGAGTTGTAAGGAATGCAGGCAACATATGTACACAGGCATCCAAGCCTTTTAATTCCCTTTCATCTCAAGTTCAACTACTAATCCTTAGTGTTGTCCTGATTCTCAGTCTAATGCAGCTTTCTTCCCTAGAAGTCTGCACTAGGGAGACACAGACATGTGAGCAGTAGGTGTGATTGTTTTGCTCCATTCAGCAAAATAATCCATACAACAACTCAGGTTGCCCAAAGTTACAGCTGCAGACTTTCATTTGTTCGAGGATTACCATCTTGTGAATAGTTCCCATCTTCTAAGTCGGCCAGGGAACACCCTTGTCCCTGGCTAGGCAGTGATATGGAAAAAACCAGGGTCCCGTTCCTGGTGTTTTAAATTTCAAAACTCAGAGCAGCAAATCTGTAAACAGGGAACTTAGAACTTAGAGTGCTCCCATCCACACGGCACTCCTACAGCTCTCTGATTAGCATTCTTGAGAGAAAAGTCCCCCTGGCATTAGCGATGTCCTGAACTGTAGGAAGTGCCATCCCTGCTCATCTTGGAGATTGCTAATGCCAATTTATTCCTGACCAGACCATCTCTGGTGTGTGTTCTGGCTGGAGATGCGTCTCCTCCTACCAGTTGATTTGATTTTTATGAAATTTAGGCTGTCAAGCAGAGCACTGGGACACATTAAGAGCTTAAGACAATGAGAAGAGGGATTTGGAATGTTGGCAAACAATATAAAGAGATCCATAAAATAAAAGAGATGCAATACAAGGATCTAAAGGTGGAACTGGGAGAAAATCCGACATTTACACTAAGAAGTAATAGTTAAGGAGATTGGACAGCAAGACTGAGGAAATGAAGCGGGAATGAGGGTAAAGTACAAGGCTAGAAAGTGCGCGCTGCAGAAGAGACGCTGCAAACACCCTTTATGAATGCCTACAGTGCACCACCTTTATTAATGCCTACAGTGCACCACCACCCCCTCCTACTAAAACACAAATAGAGCTCCCATGGAACCCAGAAATACCAGATGAAGGTTTTGATTTAAACAGCGATGGAGGACTCCCACGTAACGGTTGACTGAAGCTGTGCAAGCGGAGAGATCCAGTTTGCTCTAGTTGCTAAGAAATCTTCATTGAGTGATAAAAGACTAAGCTGGATAAGTGTTACTTCTAAGATTAGTCGGTCTGGAAGTCGCTTATCATTCATTATCTTTCACTGTATCATAACATCGATAGCTCGCATGTTTGTTAACTTCTGTATTTTAATCTGTTCTTGGTAATGTTGCATTGCTGTCAACTCTTCCAGAGTAAACTGTTCTTGGTAATGTTGCATTGCTGTCAACTCTTCCAGAGTAAACTGTTCTGGGTAATGTTGTATAGTAAATACTTGATTTATAAAAGTGTGTTAAAACTGATAACTTAATGATACTTGGTGTGAAAAGGAATTTCATAGAACAAATTAAAACTTGATTTTATGTTCACATATAGTATGAGATCAGTATATTTTTTTTATCAGAGTTCCATAAAAAATTGCACCGAAATGAGCCGCAAAAACCTGTTAAAATATTTTTCTGTAGACTTGTTATGTTTGAGCCTGTACAAAGAATAAGAGTTATTTAACCACTGACATCAGCATGCTCAGACAGTGCATAAAGAAAATGGCAAATGTAACGATAAGTATTATGTATGCATTTAGAGTTTTAAGAGATACAAATGACCCCTCGTGTGTAGTCGACTGCCATAAAGAAATATAGAAACACTTAATAATATTTTCGTTCACTAAAAGAAAGAGAGAGAAGCAATAAAAGTCTCACCATTTAATTGAGTTATATCGAAATATTTTTTTAGAGTGGCCCGTGAAATAATCCAATGCAAAGAAAACGAATGAAATATGAAAACGAGGGAATATTATAAAAACATAAATCAGTTAAAGATAAAGTATTCAGTGTTCTTACGAGAGTAAATCATGAAAGCTATTTCCGAAGGGACTGTTTCCAATTAAGTCTGAACAGTAATACGAATTGATTTGATTTTTTATGACAATAATATTACTCGAAGATTTACAATTATTGTTGCACATTGCAAGGAATATATATATGTATATATATTATACATATATATATATATATATATATATATATATATATATATATATATATATATATATATATATATATATATATATGCAATTATATGTTTTGAAATTGGGTTTTCAACTACTCTATTTCCAACGCCTTTCCATGACCAGTACTAATATTTTCTATTTTTTAACATTTTTTTTTTTCCTGTAACTTCCGTCTCTCACAGGCATCGAGCGGAGCCTGCAAAATCCGCGAGAAAGAAAGGAGGCAAAATTAATTCCATCACTCAGTCGGGCAAAGCTGCCCATCAGCGCTCCTGAGAAAACTCTGGTTCTGACTCCCGACCAAAATCAGTAATCCCCTGAGTGTTTCCGCCGCGCCCTAAGTAAAAGATTCCCGGATTTTTATTGGTATTCTTCGCTTTCACTTCTGCATTTATCCATGATGCAAGCGGTAAGCTGCTTATGTCCGCCGCGTTGGCAAATATGAATTGAGTGCTTCTGCCGCCCCTGGAAAAACAGGCTGGCTACACCGGTGCTCAAGATAGAGAGAGAGAGAGAGAGAGAGAGAGAGAGAGAGAGAGTTAAATTCTTGAATGTTTGGTGTCCGTGGTTTAGTCTGTCTGGCTTAGTATATTGTAAATGTTATAAGGCAATTGATGATTATCCCTTTTCCCTTTCGTTTTTGCTTGCATGCAAGAGGTAAGTCATAGCGATGCGCATTGCATTTTTTGAATGGTCCTTTATTTAGATTATATATAATTTCATCGTTCTTTACAAAGTTTCCTATGTTTCTTTTATTTACCGATCTGCTAAGTGCTATGTAATACTTTAGCTATTGTGGACCTATATATACTGTATGTATATATATGTGTATATATATATATATATATATATATATATATATATACTGTGTATATATATATATATATATATATATATATATATATATATATATATATATATATATATATATATATATATATATATATATAGAGAGAGAGAGAGAGAGAGAGAGAGAGAGAGAGAGAGAGAGAGAGAGAGAATTACCATGACCCAAGTACAAGGCATGAGTTTGTCTTGTGTGCCGATGCTTCCTTATAGCATGAAATACTGATATTCGGGAAATGATTTATGCAGAATACCATATATATATATATATATATATATATATATATATATATATATATATATATGTATATATATATAGAGAGAGAGAGAGAGAGAGAGAGAGACACTATTTTAAAGAAGTAGAGATACATGTTCATGGCATTACCACAGTGTATGTTTTTAAAGAAAAATAAATGTTTACCTAAAACTATTTACAAACAGGCATTTAAACTCAAACCATATACTATACGTAAACATTATATGTGCATCATACATTATATATATATATATATATATATATAAATATATATATATATATATATATATATATATATATATATATATATATATATATATATATATATATATATATATATATATATATATATATATAGAGCTATATAATGCATATATACACACACACACACACACACACATATATATATATATATATATATATATATATATATATATATATATATATATATATATATATATATATATTAAATATTCCCTTCACCTATTGGACAAAATTAACTAACTCGCGTAATTTTATTTAGATATATTTAGAGCGCGCGCAAACACAAACACACACGCACTGGGAGTGTAATTAGCAATAACTTTGCAGGAAGTGTACCTGACGTTTTATGTGGGACGTTATAATTCGAATTGTAGTTCCCTCACTTTGCGGGCGCATGAGTTCCATACCTAATGCATATAATGATCACAGCTCAAAGTTGTGGGAATAAATTATTAACTAATGGCCGTGCAATAAGTTTGAGGTATTAATAATTATTTCGAGCTGGCAGTAAATGTTTGGAGCCATATCAAGAGTTCATTGGTTCTTTCTTTTTGCATTTTGATTAGTTTAATCCATATTTGAAAAGCCTGTAGCACTTTGTTTTATGTTGTTATAAATGTAATTTTACTTTGAAAACTTACAGATCGTGTAAATTCATAGATCTGTTTTTTGTATATGTATCATTTATGTTGATTTGTTTCTTTTTTAATCCATATAAAATTTCTTTTACAGTTTTTTTTTCAAATGCCTGTTTTATGTACATATTTTCCTCACAACAGTTTGCTTTATTTCACTGTTCTTACAAACAAAACGAAATTGTGTTTACCTGCTGAATACTGATACCTTTCAAATTGTCAAAAATTTATCTGTTGAAGAGATATGGGTCACTGCATTGGCTGAAATATGAGTTGCGGTCTCGATATTGCTGAAATATCAGAAGTATCCTTGCAAATGTCCAATTTGTTATAATTGCAGAAATTTTCTACCTACATGAAAGTTAGTGGGAAGCGGCTATAGTTTTTATTATACACAGTATTTTTATACACGATTCTGTACTTCAAGTGTAAATGAGGGGCAGTGGCATTGTATTAATTTTCTCTGGAATTGGCCTATATTGGAGATATCTATCTATCTGTCTATCTATCTGTGTATATACGTATATGTATACATATATATATATATACATATATATATATATATATATATATATTTATATATATATATATATATATATATATATATATATATATATATATATATATATATATATATATATGTCTGAAGTAGAAGAGCTTGCATACTTTTCTGACCTTAGGGTATCTTGGTTCGAGTCCTGAGTACGACACAACATTGAAACATTTAGGTATGTTCTCTGTAGATCTAAGCAGCGTATTATGTATGTGGTAGATGACTGTGGTGGGTAAAAACCTGGGCATAGAACCTTATAGGGCTAGCAACCTCATCCCCAAATCTCTTGCTGCTAAGTGGAAAAACACACACACACATATATATATATATTATATATACGTATATACATGTATATATATATATATATATATATATATATATATATATATATATATATATATATAATTTATATATATGTGTATATATAACGATGAAGTATTTTGTTAAAACAGAATTCCATCTAATAAAGGTAGCTCATAAAAACACGAATATGGTTGATTTTACAGCGTTATATTTTGGAGACAGTTGTCCCCCTCAACGGACAGGTAATGGATTAAGAGGTACAGAACCGTGGTAATTGCACATTTGAAGGAATGTTCCAAAAGTCGGCAGCCACGACACTCTTGTTGACCGCTTCTTCTTAATCTTGTTTACCGCTGGTTAGAGGAAGATTTTAGCAATCAGATCTTAATCCCAGACTCCTTTTGAGAGGTTCATCCTATTCTTTGTTTCATCAGTGTTGATTCTACCTCTGGCTTTTGAACCGATAATTGCTGCTATGAATTATATGCGACATATTCCAATTAGTTCTATGATTGTGATTATTTATGTGATTATAAATAGCTGAGCTCTGCTTGCCTTATCTTACTGAACGTTTGTGTCGCATTAGTCTTTGGGAGAGTGATTTGTCTGTAAATCCGATATAAGATTTGTCACAGTCAAGGCAAGGGATTTCGTATACTCCTGTGTCTTAGGGACTGGCTTTTGTTGTACCTCTTAATACATTACCCGTCCGTTGAGGGAGATAGCTGTCTCCAGAAATATAGTGCTGTAAAATCAACCTTTTTGGGTGTTTTTACGTGCTATATATATATATATATATATATATATATATATATATATATATATATATATATATATATATATATATATATATATATATATATATGTGTGTGTGTGTGTGTGTGTATATGTGTATGTGTGCGTGTGGGCGCACGTTTATGTGCCGGCATGTGTGTTAAGTAGAAGTTAAATGGAATGCAATTTTAGTAAGGTATGTCTCTAGAGAGGTCATCGAATTCAGGACAAATGAACGGCCATGGTTTGATGATACATGTAGACGAGTTTACGATGACAAACAGACCAGACCAAGTTCAACACATGGAGAGGAAATCGTTCACATGAAAATGACACCCTTTTCTTTGAGTCTCGCCGTGCTGCGAATAGAATTTACCATTTAGCTGAGAGAGATGACAGTAATTCCATAATAGGAACCTCGAAGGAATTAGTTAGTCTCATGTGTGGTGGATCAAATTGGCATCATCCATCTTTGGGTCAGGCTCATCTTCCATTCCACCACTACTAACAGCTGATGGTAGATTGGTTACTGGCCCAAGGGAAAGGGCTGAACTGCTTCATTGAACTTTTGAAGCTAAGTGATTCTAATCAGCTGAGGATATCCCTCTCCATGATACTTGTTATCCTGAACCTTTTCTTAGAAAATTTGCATTTCGCTCTAGGGATGTTAAGAAAATTCTTGGTAATATTGATAGCTGGGGTGGAGATCCTGATGGTTTCTTCCCTTTGTTTCTTAAAAAGATTTCTAGTGTATTTTCTCCAAAGATAAATAGAGTCTATAGAATTTTAGGTCGACTTAGTATCTTTGCGGATGAGTGTAAGCTTAGTAATACAGTGCCTGTTCCGGAGAATGGCATATCTGCAGACTACGGTAATCAGAGGCCAATTTGTATTCTCCCTGTGCTCTCCCAAATCGCAGAAAAACTTATTTTTAAGCCACTGTGTAAGTATGTGGAATCTAAAAGATTGTTAGCTGATAGCCAATATGAAAACAGGAAGCAGGTAACTGTGATGCTCTTTTAGATTTAACATGTTATTTGCAAGAGAACCTGGATAAGGGTTTTGAGTACAGGGTAATTCGAATAGATTTGAGTGCTGCTTTCGATTTAGTAAATCACAGGACATTTATTGATAAACTTCAGAATCTTGGACTGGGTGGACATGTTTTAGGATTGCTTCAAGATTTCCTTACAGGTCGGCAGCAGAGAGTTGCTATTGATGGGATCTTTAACGAACTAAGACATATTGTGTCTGGAGTTCCTCAGGGTTGTGATATGGTCTTTGGCCTGGAAAACAAGATTGTTCAGTACGCCGATGATGGAACACTTGTGGGTGTAGTCAAGTCTCCACTTATGAGAAATGAAGCTGCCCTTAGTTTCAATCGTGACATGGAGTGGATTAGTGAATGGTGTATACACGTCAGTGGGGTATGAGGCTGAACTCCAGTAAAACGATAAAACGAAAACACTATTGATTAGCAGATCTCGTACAGATTTTCCACCCCACCCTCCTCTTCAGGTGGATGGGACTCTGCTTAGTGAGTCTGAAGTTTTAACTGTTCTTGGTGTAACTTTTGACTTACATCTACTGTAGCTTTTGAGAAACATCTAGTGAAAGTGTCATTAAATGCTGCCTAGAAATTAGGCACTGCACGTAAGGCCTCATATATTTGTAACAGTGCGAAAATCAGTGCAACCTGCTGTAGGTCATTTGTCCTACTTTTACTAGAATACTGTTCTCCGGTGTGAATGTCTGTTTGTGCCAGAGATTTATCTCTTTTAGATAGAATGGTTCGCGGAGGTAGGTTTATGTTTCCTAACAGTAGCAGTTATGACTGGACCATCGACGGATGTCTCTTGTTTGTCAGTTTTTCATAAGTTGTATTTTAACAGAGACCTTTCACATTCACAATTGAACACTGATCTTCTATTCCTGCCTACACCAACCAGACTTGCTGAACAGCAGCACTAATATGCAGTAAATGGGTCTCGCTGTCGAAATTCTCAGTTCAAGAGGTTTAAGAATAAACCTACCTAATAAAAAGAAAAATACATAAGTAATTAAATAAGTCAGTTATCAAATAGCAGAATAAATATGATATTAAATAATTATATATATATATATATATATATATATATGTATATATATATATATATATATATATATATATATATATATATATATATATATATATATATATATATATATATATATATATATATATATATATATATATATATATATATATATACATATACACACACATAAATAAAAAAATAACGCTGAACTCGCCCTCTTCGTTGAAAAGTTTCCCGTAGTACTGACAGTACCGAAACATGTATTTACTCGGCTCAAATTGACAGGCTTTGCTTTTTCGTTAATAATCTATTTCCAGTTCTTTGTAATTAGGTGTCCCTCGAAGAAGTTGTCCTCATCACTAATTAATCTGTTACTACTGTAAGAAGGCAGCGAAGTTTAATCTTCTACAGCAGTAAGAAGGTAGTCAAGTTAAATCTGCTATACCTTTGAGAAGGTAGCGAAGTTTCCTGCATGACCAATCGATTGGGGCATGAAATGATAATGAATCTGTGCGACCACTTGAACTTTAAATGAAGCCAGGAGCCAGCCTGATTGATGGCGTGATTGATTACTTGGCGGTGCATCGAACACAAAAAATGCTGAGCTTGCCTAGTGAATAGGAAATATCGTGTATTGACTTCTTTTGCACGCAGCTTTGTATTCGCTTCTCATTTCTTTTTTTTTTTTTCTTTTTGGCGTTACTTTCGTAGTCAATTTATTTATTTTCAGACTATTATTGATTAGCGTGGATTACGCAGTTCTCAGCAATTTACATTTGAGAATTCGTAGGAATGCACGATGGGGCCCTAATTAGTGTAAACCATGAATTTACATGAAAATTTGACATGAAATAAAGTGAAGTTATGCGGGTTATATAGTGATTACATGCTGTAGATAAAACTCTCTCTCTCTCTCTCTCTCTCTCTCTCTCTCTCTCTCTCTCTCTCTCTCTCTCTCTCTCTCACATGCGTGTAGTGGGCTTACCTTACATGACGAAATCTTTTAATCCTTTAATAATCCCACTAAAGTTCGTTCAGCCCTCCTCGCTGTGGCCTTCATATAAAATAAAGATTATAGTTAAGTTGACATATACTGGAAGGAGGTACTGGTATGATTCTGAGCCTTGTGAACAGTATTTAATGTCGAAATCTGGTCCAATTTGTATCTCCGTTTTGTATTTTACCATAATTTTTTTCAGGAATTTTGTAAAGCCCAGATATATTTTGCTTCTTAATTGGTGTGTTTAAGACTCACCCAAATCTTGTATGATTTTTGAGAAAACAATGGCGTAATGACTTATTGCAAAAATCAATAAAATAACGTCGAAGTCTATTGTTCTTTTCAAAGCAGCTTCTCCATGTCTTTCTAGAGCGTGCTCGTCTTGTGTCGTGTTTTCCCTAATCTTTTCTTTATTCTTTATTGACCTTTATCTTTTGATTAATGTGTTGACATGATGTCTCCAGCTGACTACCTATACCCTCTTCTGAATATCCTTTGTGTGTGTAACAGAAAGCTCTTACAAGTTGTTGTTGCTTTGCTTTTGTCCCTGCTTAATTTCAACAACAGCATTTAAAACCCCCTCGGTTTTATTTTACTGTATCTTATTTGTAGGTGTATAGTTGAATGTACATACATGCTCTCATTCCTCAATGCCTACTTTATTGTTTCCTTTTATCCTTCGAAATCTTTCATAATTATATCACCAAGCAAGTTAGGCTATACCCATTCTCACTCTTTCCATCATTCTCATTCTCTCTATCCATTCTCACTTTCTACCCATTTTCACTCGTTTTATCCATCCTCAGTCTTCCTAAACATTCTCACTCTTTCTACCCATTCTCACTCTTTCTACCATTCTCACTCTTTCTAAACATCCTCGCTTTTTCTACCCATTCTTACTCTATCTACACATTCTCACTGTTTCTACCCATTCTCACTCTTTCTATCCATTATCAACCTTTCTACTAATTCTCACTCTATCTACACATTCTCACTCTTTCCACTCATTCTCACTTTCTAGAAATTCTCACACTTTCTACCCATTCTCACTCTTTCTACCCATTCTCGCCCTTTCTACCAATTTAACTCTATCTACGCATTCTCACTCTTTCTACCCATTCTCACTCTTTCCACTCATTCTCACTCTTTCTACAAATTCTTACTCTTTCTACTCATTCACACTTTTTCTACCATTCTCACTCTTTCTACTCATTCACACTGCTTCCACCATTCTCACCCTCTCTACCTATTCTCACTTTTTCCACTCATTCTCACGCTTTCTACAAATTCTCATCTTTCTACTCATTCACACTCTTTCTACCCATTCTCTTCGCCGTCGAGTTTGACCACAGATCATTCGTCAAACATGTCCTTTGCAGAGGTTTTATGTAGGGATTGTACACTCTAGGGCATGCTGTTTTGATAAGATCATTAAGAAGAAGAAAGCTTCTTTAAATATCTTTTGTGTTTGTTAAAAAGGAGCGGTTTTCTTCCCTGTCAATCATTTGTATGGATATTATTATTATTATTATTATTATTATTATTATTATTATTATTATTATTATTATTATTATTATTATTATTATTATTATTTGAAGGGAGTAGACCCTCTTTTAAACAGGTCTTATTAAAAAGGATGGCTGTATTATGCGAATTTATCTTATATGGTGTCTTTTCTATCCTCCTTATGATTCGCTTTCCAGGCTCAGCGATGTTAGTCAGTAACTGGCCGATATTCATGTTCGGCCAGTTACTGACTAACATCGCTGAGCCTGAAAAGCGAATCATAAGGAGGATAGAAAAGACACTATATATAAGATAAATTCGCATAATACAGCCATCCTTTTTAATAAGACCTATTATTATTATTATTATTATTATTATTATTATTATTATTATTATTATTATTATTATTATTATTATTATTATTATTATTTAGAAGATGAACCCTATTCTTATGGAACAATCCCGCTGGGGCCATTGACCTGAAATTCAAATTCCAAAGAATATGCTTTTAAAATCATCATTAAGCGAATCATATGTATGGCAAGACAAAAATTATGGCCATTTTATATCGCGAAGGGATCACAGCATAATTCCAGAGAAAAATCGGAAGGAAATTTTCCTTTTTAATGATTTATTCAATTAACCAGCTTCTGAAAATCTTCACGAGTGAATTTCGCAATAATACAAGGTAGATAAATTCTGAACTTATTTGCTGAATACGATTCAGCGCTGTATTGTGGAATGCTTATTCCACAATACAGCGCTGAATCTTACAAAACGAAAGTCAGAATTTGTTTAATCAAATCTAAAGCCTGGCCGCTCATGTTTAAAAAAGGACATGAAAAAATGGGATGCAACAGGGAACATCATAAATGGCTGATGCGAGCTCACACACAGACACGCTCACACACACACACACACACGCACACGCACACACGCACACGCACACACAACATAAAAGTTGCTCTCGCACAAAAGATTTCTCTCTGGCCGTTGCAGAATTTCAAAAGAAAGGAAACAAAGCACAGCATTTGAGTTTTCTCTTGCTCCCATACTCCCACTACTGCACAGTATTCCAGATTTGTGTTAAAATGATTAAATACCTTTTCAGCGAAAGAGAAATGTCTGTCCTTAAGATTTTAACTTTGCAGGGGTCAAATGGTGTTCGGTAAATGATTGTACTATCTGAAAAGTTTCCGTAGTACTAGGAAATTTGAGAAATTGGGAAATTCTAGTCATGGTTTGTGAGAACTTGTCGACGTTGGAAAGCTCTGAAAGGGTTGTGATAATAAATTTCTTTAAAGTTTTAATGAGCATTTTTGCAAGTCAAGACTTAAGAGGGTATGGGAACAGCAATGATAATGTTTTTCTTTTATTTTTAAGCTTGTCAGCCTTTGAAAATAAGTTTAAATCATTGAAAAATTACCAGTATTTTATTGTTGGATTTTCTGCCTGACTTCAAGGTAAGAAGAGTTGTGAGGACAAATTTTTTTAATAATACTTAACCAAACCTGTATTACCGCCTAAACGCTCTTGTCGAATTTAACCTTTCTTTTTTTTACTAGAAATTTTTTCAGCCTACAAAAACGCCAGAGGTTTATTAGACATTAAAATACTGTTAAGAAACTGGTCCACCTAATCAGAAAAGCGTTCGTGTGTGTGTTGCTCAGAAATGGCATCAAGATTAATTACGAAAATCTCTTTTTAAGACCGAGGATGTAGGTGCGTTCATTAATCACCGCTGGAACTTCATAAACAGGCGTGTTTAACTTTGTAAGTTTTTTATCGGGTCGTTGATTATGAACGTTTCTAAAGAAGTAAAAAAAAAAAAAAAAACACTTGTGCATGCATACGTGGACCCGGAAGTATAAATACACATGATTAAATTACCTTCAGCAGCAGCTGCAGAGAATCTTCAAGTTTCACGAAACAAAAGCTTGTCGACAAGAAACTTGTATTTAAAGATGCATGGTATTTATGTTGGAATTCTGATGCAATTTATAGTATTGCCGGTGTAGGTAATATCTGATTTTGTTCTTTTATTATTATTATTATTATTTTTGCTTCTTAAAAGGCATTTATTTTCAACATACTCTGGAGGTCATGGTAGTAAGATTTATTGAACGAGGACCTCATAAAAAATCTTAGAGCAGACTGACATTCAGCATTTTCGGAGATAAGCGGTTACTCAGTGCGTTTTAAATTTCCATTCATCTAAAATTTCTAATTCTCCATTAATAAGTTCTAAATCTCCGTTCATAGTTAAGTTTAATGCCTCCGTCTTGCTAACAGAAATATGTTAATAGAAATACAATTCCTGGTAAGTAAACGACATTGCCTTTCTTTTATTTATGTTTACATGTATCCTACAGCTTCATAGACCAAATTATTTATTTGTGCCGTACATGAATAATGAGAGAGAGAGAGAGAGAGAGAGAGAGAGAGAGAGAGAGAGAGAGAGAGAGAGAGAGAGAGAGAGAGAGAGCTAGCTTTGGTCTAGCTTGTGGATACCCGGTTTGTTTTGGTCTTTTTCCCCCTCTGGGTAATTAAGCAACGCTATTAAGCTAGATTTATGCATTTCGATCACAGCTATTATCGGGTGTTTTTCTGTCTTACATCAGTGGTGTTTGTGTGTGTGTGTGTATGTGTGAGTTTTCCTCGGCAGAAGAGCTTCATGACAAATAGTTCCTTCCGTCCATTCCAGCATCCATTCCATTCCTTTCCATTCCATTCGAGGAATTTATCACCTTCAAAAGAAGAACTCCAGAAACGCAAGAACGGATGATTCTCGCCATAATGATCCCGATAAATCTTCCCCGACTCAATCATTTTTTTATTCTGGAGGGTTTCCCAAATATTTTGCTCATTAGCGGAACTGTATTATCCTTCTTAACTTTGATTAGAAAACTTCCCGCTCCATTTTCTTATCCAAATGACTACTGCCTGGGTGGAATTTTTTTGACAGCTAAGTCTTTTAATGTTTGGTTTCGTTAATCGTTCTCGTGGTTATTTCCGCTTTCAATTTTCGTGGTTCTTTCTCGCTCCCTGCTTGATTTGTGGTTGGAATTTCGGTTAGAATTGGGTTTGGTCTTTTCTTTCTTGGTAACTTTTTATTAATTTTCTTTTTGTTAATAGGAAAGGGGCAAACCAATATTGGAGTTGTCTTTTCGTGGAAATAATATTTGTTTTTCAAAGGACGCGGGAAGCTGGAAATTAAATTGGAATTAGGGCCATACTGTTTGTTACTATTGATAACTTGAATCCAAAACCATTCAAGAATGTTCTTAAGAGTGTGGCCATTCTTTTCTTTTATAAATTTGTAAAATTATAAAGTGGTAGGCATGCTTTATTTTTAGAAACAGATGGAAAGCAAACAGAAAACTTTAACAATAGATATTCTTATAACCGAAGGGAAAGCAAATGAAAAAACATGACGAAGAGGACGATCTTGAATCATCAAGAACGTCGTCTCCGACTGTAAACTTAGAAACTGAACAGAAAAAATAGTAGGTTTGTTGGTGCTTTCTTATGGATTTTCAGTACTAACTCTTTGCAGATGTCTTGAAAATGGATAATTTTTCAGCTGCACTGGAAAAACGTTTGAATTTGCACATATTATAGTGACAACGAGCGAGAAAAATTTCATTTTTACAAATGCATATGCGTCATTCCATATTTTCGTGTCAGGTTTTAAATTCCTAAAATAAACCTTAATGTTTACAGTCAATTATAACCATCCGTTTTAATATCAATGTTTCCTTCTCGAGTTCACGTCGTCAAAATAATTTTATCCCTCGAGATCACACTGTGAGAATACCTCACTCTAAAAAAGGTCGTAGTATTTCGCTTAAAGAAGAGCTGCACAGTGTTGAGAATTCAGCGGAGAAGAGGTCGTTTCAAAAGAAGATAGGCTCACGGTCACATGGTCCCAACCTGGCACCTGTGAGGTAAGAAAGCTCAGGTGCTTTACATGGCCCACTGGAAGTTTCTCATGGGTAGTTAACCAGTCGAAAGGAAGGAGAGAGAGAGAGAGAGAGAGAGAGAGAGAGAGAGAGAGAGAGAGAGAGAGAGAGAGAGAGAGTGAGATGAGAGAGAGAGAGAGAGAGATAAAACGTAGCATTGCTTTACGGTGTGGTTTTGTTAAAATGAAAAGAAAAACCAACGTTTGTTGGCCGGAGAACAATATGTAAAACTGAGTTATTATAGAACAGTTCATTCAAAAGATATTTCTTTTTTTTTCTTATATTTTATGTATGTT
>NC_089744.1:28042500-28092500 GCF_040412425.1 Macrobrachium rosenbergii | reverse complement strand
GATAAGACTGCAGTTTTTCGACAGAGAAACAAAACCTACTTCAAATGCACAGCATTTAGTCTCTGGAAGTTTTCTGGAATGGAAATTCGCAATTAGTTTGCGATGTCGGCAATATCCTTCTCTGAATAAACGAAAAGTCTAAGCGAAAACCAGCAAGTATTTATCTTTACAGTTATTGCACTTCATGAGAACTCGTTTGGTATTCCAAACAAAAAAATGTAATAGTGATAATAATGATAACAATAGTAATTATTATTATTATTATTATTATTATTATTATTATTGTTGTTGTTGTTGTTATAATAATAATAATAATAATAATAAATATTATTATTATTATTATTATTATTATTAAACTAAAAGATAAAGCTCTCGAAAAATTTGGTGCCTAAATATTTTAAAAGCACTTCAGAGAGTTATTACTATTATTCTTGCTGTATCCACTGTGTTCGTTTTGTTTAGTTTTTATTATTCTCCTTTTTACTTCTTTACATGTGGTCTTAAAAGATACAGAATCTGGCGTAAGGCACTTTTTTTTTTTTTTACACGTACGTTTCGCTAATCTTCTATGCATACATGATCACAGAGGAATGAATCAACTGCATGATCTTGATGATAGCCCTAGCATGGCCAGAGGGCGTGAGAGAGTTGTGAAATTAGATAGGACTATCAGACAAGAGGAATATCCGAGTTGGAGATCATCGTCTGAGGTATTCTAGGAAAGATATTAAACATTTAATAATATTTTTATCCCTAAGTTTTTCAAATTTATGAAGATTACCCCACCATCCAAATAGTTTTCATTGTATTCACCGACTCACTAATAGTACTATTTTTATTTATTTATTTATTATAGATTTATTGACATAGTAATTTACATTAAATGGGTTGTATTGCTATACTAGTGTACCCACCGATGAATAATATATTTTATCCAGTACAAATTATATATTTTCTCTCATCAGTACAAATCATTTGTTCCAGTAAAAGGTGCGAAACTTTTGAACAATTCTAGGACAAATACCATTATTCAAAAAATAACATGCTTGACTGGTTACATTGTTAATTTAAGATTCTCTAAATTCTGATAATTTATTACATTCTAAAATATAATGTTGCATCGTATGTTTACGTGGCTCACCACGTAGTTTACAAGATCTTCTTTCAACAATACTTATAACCTAAACAATGCTTATAACCCAAACGTATTCTACTACTATGAGATTCACAGCCGGTGCTCCGGTGTTTTTCAGGAATAGAATTTTATCAACGTACCTGCCAAAGATGACACTTTGTCACAGGGTATCTTACATTCCTACCTAATTTTTGACTGTATTCTCTATCACGAAAGTTGCATAATTTTGGTAATTATAAAAGTAACACCGATTTCTTGTAGACGTCGCCAGCAAACCTAGAGGAATGTCTTTCGAAGATATAATGACGTAACGTGACGTCATTAACTTGCCTCCTTCTCGATGGATATTTGGCTATTCGTGAAAAAGTCTCAACCTCTGGTAACAATGAAATACAACCAGTACTCCTTGTTTGCACTTTGAGGTAGTGGTAGTAGTAGTAGTAGTATCTAGGATTTATGCCATGAGGTCGAGTGCTAGAATCCTTGAAGAAAAGGGTTTCCACAAGTAATCCGAGAAATTACTTTCTATCACTATTTCTCCATTGAAAATTTAAATAATTAAAAATCAACTAACAAAGTGAAGAAAACTTTGGCATTCGTCGTAACTCCTTTGATATTTTTCTTAATATGACAGTGACGATCATTTTAGTAAATATACAATCGCATAGGATTAGATTGGTAAGTGATCTCAACACAAAATGACCAAAAACCCTCTATCTCTTTTTCTTGCTAATATTCTGTAATTTTTTTATACATTGCTTTTTCCTTGCTTGCTTTCCAACACCTCCAACTATTTCTCAGATCTGAATGACAGTAATAGGTTCCACCCTTAGGCTATGCCCTAAATTCCATGATCCAAATCAATCCAATCCACTGTGAAGAGTGGCCAGTTTAAAATAGTAACCTGTCAAGTATAAGGTGATAGGGAAATTAAAATGGAGATTGCTATTTATTTATAAAGCGGTTCGAACACCGTAAAGGCGTATTTTCTGTAAGTTTCGTCGCTGTTTGAGGAGTTGGTTTTTAAAGTATATCATTAAATCGATATATTTCGATTTATTGATAAGTATCAATATGTGTAATAGATTTTTATAATGAAACAACTATTGTTAGGCTTATATGTTTCAAAAACATATTTTGCAAGTACAGAAATGAAACATCCAATACAGTAAAACAATTCATTCTCCATCGCTGCCCAGGAAGAGGTCTTCAGCCTCTTCATCAGTGGCTATGTTTACGATGACAGGTTCCACGCTCTCATAAATATTATCCAACGTCGAGTACTCCTCCTCAAAGCGCTGAGACTGACGAATAGCTCCTGTCCACACCTCCGGGTTAGCGCAAAGTAATAAAGAATGCTGCCGAAAATTAGGTAGGGATGTAAAGTATACTATGGCTAAGTAATATCTTTGCCAAATGCACAGAAAAAAAGTTATTCCGGAAAAACACCGGGACAAAGGCTCTGAATCTCATAATAGTAGCACTAACCAGCCCTTCATATACGATTATCCAGCATTTGCCATAGCATCGTTCTCCACTTACGGCCGTTGACTTGTTTTCAACCTGTTTGTGATGTGCATGAGATAAGTTGCTGGCATGTCTTTATGATATGCTTTACTGTAGTACAGACACACCTTAAGAATATCTCATTAATCATACTCGGAGGCGAGACTTGATATCAAGTTCTTACCCATTGAAGTAAAGTTTTGAGGAGATGCGACGATAATAGGTGTGGGCAAGCCCAATAAGGGTAAGGAAAAGGAAGGTAGGAGATATCTCTAGCCATCTTTACAACTCACCTGTGAATGTTTACTTATGCTAATTTATATCAAGATACGATGTTTTTATGCTTGCATACTATATTCAAACTGCATTATCATGGCAGTCAAAATACAAGATAATACTGTTTCCGAGTGATCCAGTAGCACATGTATAGAAATCATCATAATACATTCATATCTGTCTGAAATTGCTTAATACATGTGTGACGAATATAATTATGGTATGGTTTGAAGCAGAAATACGACCTCATTTTCTTAAATATGATAACTTCAGTTCCGAAAAAAGTATGAAAATATGTACGGTAAAAAATAAAACAGGTTGAACAAAGACATTTCCCCTATGAAATCTAATCAGTAATCTTTAAAGTTACTGCAGTTTTTTTTAATGAGATAAAATGACGTAGGCACTGAAAAAACAGGGTTTAGCCACGAGAGTTTACTTTCAAATTTGAATTAAAATTTGGTGTTTAGATTTCACAAAAACTTTTATGTAGAAAGAAGTATCAGTTGACATGAAATGATGGGATCTTAGCTCTACCCACCGCTTCAACTTGAATTTCTTTGAACTGACTGGAGAGTGAGGGATGGACCATGTAGGCAGGTAGTGCCATCAGTGGGTGCACTGTAGGCATTACTAAAGGGTGCTTGCAACGCCCCTTCGGACCCTAGCTTCACCCACTTTCTAGTTTTTTTACTTTACCGCCATTCCAGTCGCTTTACTTCAGTCTAGCTGTTCAACTTCCCTTTCTATCACTTCTTAGTGCAATCGGTGGGCTTTATCTCAGTTCCACCTTTAGATCATTGTATTCCATCTCTTTTATTTTCTGGTTCTTTTTACCTTGCTGTCTAACCGCTCCAACTCCCTCTTTTCACAGTCCTAAGCGCTGAATGTCCGAAAGTTTCATTCCCCAGTGCTTGGCTTGACAGTCTAAATTTTATAAAGTCAATCAAATCGACAGCTTTCCAGGAGCAGTATCCACCGACCCATTTCCAAATCAGAACTACACTTGAAAACCAGCAACTTAATCCTCTGTACAAATAATGGATGAAATTATTTCAGGGACCTGCATTATCAACACCACTGCAATCATTTCTGGCCCTCTAATCTTCTTAACAGAAAAGTCTATAATACTCATTTTTTTGGGCACTAAAATATTCATAGTCTGACGAGAAAAGGGAAAATTCCCCATTGTGATCTAAAGCTGGAAGCAAGCAATTACACAGATTATGCTAATAATACCTAATTAAGTATTCAAGACTAAGCCTTTTCATTCTAATACCTATATGGTGGTGATTTTATAAGTCTATTAGCTCTATTCTACATCTGCTTGCATCTGCCACCTCTTTGTATGGATTAGGGTCTTGCTGTGGAAGCCAAATTGTGAGAACGATAAGTGATAAGAAATTTGAGAACAATAAATGTGAGACAACACAATAAAGTAAATAGCAGATGTGATATGTATGATGAGAGTAAAGTATGCATGTTGTTATAACAGTGATGATGATGACGAGGCAAATATTGATAATGAAAACAACAAAGAGAAATAAATAGATCTATACATCTTAACATTGGCGGGGTATCATACACGCCTTGTAGGTTTCGTACGGAAGCTGAGATGTGTTACAGCTTACATTGCGTGTATAATGTTTTACGCAAGAAAAGTAAAATGTTTTACGTCTACTTGCATTATCTTCATCTGCTCTTTCTTCAACTAGTGGGGTTTACTGTTATAAAAGTCTCAATAAAATTATCAGTACAGGTAATATATTTCTACATTGTAGTATGGAGTTGTATTTAAGATTCTGGTTGTCATTGCCCATTTTGTTCACATTTGCTACGCAATCTATACCATTTCTGAAAAAAAAAATGTATTTTCATCCTGTTCTTTCCATGTATAATAGCCCCCCCCCCTTTATAATACTGGTTTGATATTTGCAGAGTGAACATTCCCTTTCTTGTAACTAATATTAATGTCCAGGTTCTGCATTACAATACATCAACCTCTGTATGTTAACAATCTGAGTACTTGTTTTTAGACTGTCGTTTGGTGCCCATATTATCTCTTGGCAATCTGTTCGTGAAATCACAGCTTATAATTTTATTTCCAGTTATCTACATCAGTTCCTCATACTGCTATGATATACAAAATTCTATCACTTGTTAATTTCATCGTCAGTATAAACATCATTAACTTCAAATAACTTGTACATCCTTGATCAGAGTCAAGGTCATACATAGCTAAACAAGGCCACAAGACTTAAGTGTTGTTCACTGGTTCTTTTTCAGATTTCCCTCAAGCCAATTGCAATGATTTGGGGACTCTGACCCCTTGTTCCTCCCATTTGGATGTGTTTTACTCCAGGATCAAATTGACTCTTTGTAGGTGCTAGGTTGCATCTTCTAGCTATGTGTAGAAACAATACAGAGTTGTGTGGATGAACGATACTTAAAATGATGAGCTAAAAAGGCAAAAGAAAATTCATATTCTGAAGCAATTTCAGCAGTCCCTGTCATTCCTTGCCATAAATTGTTGTTTTCTGTAAGTTGCTCCTCATTAAATGACATGGATTCCAGCTTTCTTAATGTGTTAACTTTTCTGTCTTTAAGAGAATTTACTGCATAGTAAACAAAATGAAATAATTTCTGAAGATCTTGCCTTATAAATGAAAAAAACAAACATTTCGAAACTCATTTACATTTTCTGACTAACTTTTTTCATAAAAGTGGCTGGTGCTACAAGCTACAAGGTACAGCATTTTCCAGTTATGTCTCGTAACATTATTACACTGAACTTAGAGAAGAAAACTCAACCGTTACAATCGGACCAAATTACATTCTAGGAGCGTTCTACTTTTCTGTTTAATTTTTCACTCTGATGCACTCATCTTTTGTAATAATAGGCATGGTTAAACTTGAGTTCGTATGCACACATATACACACATTCACAAATATATGTGTATATATATACATATACTGTATATACATACATATATATATATTATATATATATATATATATATATATATATATATATATATATATATATATATATATATATATTCATGATGTTGCCTTGTAATATGTATATCATTCCATAGTTTTGATATATTTACTCCTCTATTTATCATGTGTTATGTGTAATAATAATAATTGTTGAAATATATGTTGTGTAGTGTCAGATCTCAAAAGAGTTAGTGATTAAGATAACAGCGTAATTTAGATAATAGTGATGTAGTATGTGAGCAACTCGTGTGTGTGTTCTGTGAAGGTTTGTTTTATTTCAGTTGTCATTGTGAAAGATAAAGTGCTGACAGGTCGGAATAACAATTGCTGATCTGTTCTGGAAACCAACTCAGGTTTTTTGTTTTGTTTTTAAAACATGCCAGTCATAATTAGCCAGTTGCAGTCTGTTTGATTGTGTAAAGATTTCTGTAAAAGCTTTGTCTCATACGAGAAGAAGACGAATGATTTCGCAGTGTTACATACAATGCTCTGATCACACATTGTTCTGATCGCATCCCGTACAATTTTTTTTTATCACGTATACCTTTTTGAGAGTAAGAGTACATGTCTGAATCAATTATGTCACGTTTTGTAAGATTGCAGTTCAAAGCGTTTTGCTTCCTTCTAGAACTTTCTCTCGTATCTTGTTCCCAAAATGCCTTAATGACCTCATATGATGTTTCATTTCCTACTGGAATCCTAAAATTTATTCATTCTGATTTGAGAGACCTTTAGCAGTGGTTCTCTCTCTCTCTCTCTCTCTCTCTCTCTCTCTCTCTCTCTCTCTCTCTCTCAAAAGAGAGAAATTATAAACGTGAAGTGTTAGTGTAGTCACTGGTATTAATCTTAGCTTTTGAGATCTGAATGTAGGAAAATTTATAAACTTGGTAACGGCACCCAACCAAAAAGTGTGTTTTGTGAATTTAAAGCAGCTGCATTGCATTTCAAGTGATTTTGCAAAAGTTTTCATAAGCTTGTGTAAGGTAAAGTGAAATTTAATTATTATTACTATGGTATAATAAGGTATATTAGGGAAATTTTGCCTTAGTGAAATTATCATTGGTAAATATTTTGTGTATTTTTGTGTGTTGTGTTTGCAATCTAGTGATTTTTCACATTTTATATTTTGGTGATTTAACATTTCTTTACCCAGCATTCTAAATATTTCTTGATAATTTAACATTGCATACTTGATTTAATTTTCATTTATTAAGATATTCTTTTCAAATCTTGAATAATTTTTTGATGGTTTAAATTTTGCTTGATTAATTTAACTTCTTGAAAAATTAAAGTTTTTGTGATTTAGTTTTGTTTAATAATTTAATTCAAGAGTTAATTAAATTTTGTTGTTTTCAGGTAATAGTAAATTTTTCAGATTGTGAATTCTAATTATAAATTTTGATTTAAAAATAAATTTTTGTATTTAAAATTTTTAAAAACAGTGTTTCATTTATTGATCACCAGTGAATAGGAGTGTGTGCATAAGGCAAAGTGATAAACCTGTTTTGTTCCTTTAGCTTTGCCGAAGTGAATTAAGACCAGGGAAACAGTCAAAGTTTTTTATGGAGTGACGCCCTTTTTCTCTAGTATATTTCTTGTTTAATTGTTGATACCTCACACTTCTTTTGATGAACTTAGTTTGATTTTTTCAAGTGATTAATGAGCTTTTTTAAGGGATTACTGTTACCTTTAGAGTACTTAGTCATAATTTTTATTGTTTTGAAAGTTCAGGTATCTGGCTGAAGTGAGGTAAATTTTTGAATTCTGTGATTAGTTGTGTAATAACCAGGTATTTGGAACACATCGTGATATATATGTATATATATATATATATATATATATATATATATATATATATATATATATATATATATACATACATACATACACATACATACATACATACATACATACATACATACATACATACATACATAGTAGGCCACGTATCTATATACTGGCCAGGCCAAATGTTGCTTAACTTAGTTGATCGGATTACCTATGGTAATAATAGCAGTAATAATGGCTACGTTTTTCACTGTAGGCATTAGTAAAAGGTGTAGAAAACGTCCCTTCAGCCATTACCCCAAGTTACACCTTTCACTTTATCGCCGTACTTGCTTGCTTTCTTGCTGTCCAACACCTCAAACCGTTACTTCTTAGTGCAACTTTAGATCATTTTACTTCATCTCCTTTATTTACCAGATCTCTTTATCCTGCCGTCCAACCACTCCAGCTCGATCTTTTCAGTCTTTGGCGCTGAATGGCCGGAAGTGCTCCAGTGTTTGGCTTGACATTCCTAAATTTCGCGAATCATTATAACTCTGAAGATTGAAAGGATCAGCAAGCAACATAAGACTCGGATTTTCCTGCCAATGTTATACAGCCATCAGGTTTTGTTTAATCTCAAAGGACTAGCTGACCCGAATAGATTTTGGTGCCGCATACGATTTCTGGAAATAACAACACATCCTGTTTTTATCCATGAAAATAGCAAATACAACAATAACAATTACAACACCAGCAACAGCACAGATAAGAACAACAACACCGAGGCATGTGTCATTGTGAATTCTTTATAACGAATTTTTATTGTTTTATTCTCTTGTGAACAACTTAAGTATGCAGTTTGCATAATAGCTTTTAATGAGGTTTCGTAAAAGTAATTGAATGAGCAAGTTAAAGACTTATTTCGCCATTGCCTTCATTCATAGCTGGGATATGCATGTTACAGGGAGTAAACGTCATTATTTTTATTGAATAATTCTTTACAATATGTTGAAAAGAATTAACTTGCTGCTATTTTTTATTCATACTTCAGTATAAGTTATGAAAACGTGGCCCTTATGAAAATATCATCAATGATAAAATTATAAATTAATAAAAAACTAAACACGCACAAAGAGAAAAGCAAGTGTTTGTAATATGCAGTTCAATCTACTTGTAAGATACTTATATTGAAACGATGTCACTAACTTTTTACCATACAATGTGTCTGCATTTATTGTAAGAGAAACGAAACGATTAAAACCAGTTAGACATTAGACAGGGTGAGAAAAGGTAGAACGGCTCCCCCAGCCGAGTCAGAGTGGAATGCGAATCGAGAAGTACAAAAGAAACAGAAACGAACTTGAACTGTGCTGTAGTCTGTGGAACATTGAACAGTAATACCACAGATTAAGAAGCAAGAGATCCTGTATATATAAATGCTGAAATCAGAAATAAATGGAAAGAGCACTTTGAGAATGTTCTTAATAGACCAGTCCCCCAAAAAGAGGATATACCGCCTGCTCAATAAGATTTAAATAATGATAAAGGTGAGATCAGGCCATAAGAAGTAGTAAAGGCAATAAAACAGTTAAAGAATTATAAGGCACCAGGAGAGGATGGTTTATTCCCGGAAATGTTTAAAGTGGAGGAGGATAGATTAGTATTTGTCTTGAAGATATTATTCAATGAGATATGGGTGACGGGAATAATACCATTAGGTTGGAAGAATGGTGTGATCATTTAAGTCCCAAAGAAAGGAGATCTGAGTAAGTGTGGTAATGGGAGGGGAATCACTTTGTCACCTGTAGCCTTGAAAATTTTCAGTAGAGTATTGTTGAATAGGTTGGAGCCAGTGGTTGATGGTATTCTGAGGGATGAACAGGCTGGTTTTAGAAAGGGGCGGCGTTGCAGTGATCAGATCTTCATAAGCATTTAATGCAGCGAGCACATGAAATGAAAACTCCGTTGAGTCTTTGTTTTGTTGATTTTGAAAAGGCCTTTGATAGTATTTCGAGACGGACTAGGAGACAATCATGAGACATAATGGAATACCGAAAAAGTTTGTGAGGGTTATCATGAACATGCATGAGGGCACATCGTGTAAAGTGATGGTTGATGGTGTTTGAGCGATCCATTTGAAGTCAAGTCTGGTGTGATTCAGGGTGGCATTCTGTCTCCTCTGTTGTTTGTATTGGTCGTGGATTACGTTATGAGAAGGGTTAAAAGAGAAACGGATGCAGGCATACTCTGGGGAGAAAATGTGAAACTTCTTGACTTGGATTATGCTGATGATATGGTTTTGATCTGCGAGGGACCAGAAAAGACGCAGTGTGTTGGACTGTCTAGTGAGTGAAGGTCGAAAGTTTGGGTTTGGTTATTAATAGTGGAAAAACTTAAATCATGAATATAAATATTGAAAATGCACAGGATTGTCTAATTGAAGGTTTGCTTGTAAAGTAAGTGGATAAGTTTAAATATTTGGGTACTTATTTAGACAAGGATGGTTCTCTGAGCATAGAATTTATGGAAAGTTTAAAAAGGCTCATCAGGCAATGGGAATGTTTAAAAATATATGGAATGATAGTAATTTTTCTGTGCATACAAAAATCAAAATTTATAAGGTAATGGTTAGGAGTACTTTGATTTATGGGCATGAGTCATGGTACAGTACAGTGACTTCGGATAATAAATTCTTAGCATTTGAATATAAGGCACTCAGAAGAATATTGGGAATTAATTTGAGGGATGGGATATCAAATAACAGAATTAGAGAAGTAACGGGCGTGCAGCCGGTCGATAAGTATGTTAGATTCTCACGCAGGAAGTGGCTAGGCCACGTGTATAGAAGGCAGGGAATAGTTCGAGATACACCAGGGTGGGTTGCCCTTGGTAGACGAGGCAGAGGTAGGCCAAAGGAGACGTGGTTAAGGACAATGAGGCGGGAAGCAGGAGAAGAGTGTTGGGGAGATCTTGAGGAGTTAGCCCAGGACAGAATTTAGTGGCGTGAGTTCATCGAGGCCTTATGCATCCCCGTGGGTGCCACAGGAAATATATATATATATATATATATATATATATATATATATATATATATATATATATATATATATATATATATATATATATAAATTTCTGACTCACAGCAAAGATCGAATTTAGTGTCTCAAATGAAGGCCAGGGCGCTACCATTTGACCCAAACAGGTGTGGGTCAATTGGTAGCACCTAACCTTTCATTTGAGAAACTGGGATTCGATCCCGATTTGGGTCAGAAATTTATTTCTGCAAATGCGTGCTCATGTGTCCATTAGTTACACACACACATATGTATATATATATATATATATATATATGTGTCAGTGGCCATTGTAATACTGTAAAATCACATTTTCCTCCTTTCCTAGTTCCACACGTAACCCTTCATTGTTTAGATGTTTTTATTCGTGAAACAAAAACATTTTTGTTTATCACAAACGCACACATAATGGCTCGAATAGGCCTCATTCAACATTCAGAGACGTAGATGGCAGTCGTGAGATACGGAAACTGCAGCCATTAGCTTGAGATTTTTATCTGTTCCAGCGCATTATGCTTTCTGAGATTTTAATGCTTCCGAATATTACAACCCAAATGATTATAGCCATGTGTAGTGAGGGGGCATTTTTCCTCCTTTTGCTCCTCCTCCTTCCCCCCACCTCCCCGCTCTGAATTCATGAGAAGTCCGGAGCGGTCAATCTGGGACTGGCGAGACTTTCATCCTTGCAAATGCTATCATCAGCATCTTCGCCCCAAACGGGAAGACAATTTTTGAGTTCTTTCTCGCTCTCACTGGCAGCCCTTTCTTGTTAAGGAAACTCTTTTGGAAGTTTGAAGAGCAAATTTGTTTGCATGAAGTTTTAAGTTTATTGGCAGGCTGTGCCGTGGCTGCAGATAGAAAAAGCGTGTGGGGGCGAGGGTTGGGGTGGCCGGGGCGGGGGAACTATGGCGTGGCTCGGGCAGCAAAAAAGATGGTGAAGGGCGTGATGGAAATATGTATATTATGCACTGCCACGTCGTAAGTACGCCAGCCTGATTACGCTGCATATAGACCCGCATGTTTTTATGTCTGTTCATCTGATTCATCTGTTAGCTTTTCTAATCTTTACAAATTGTCTTTCCAAAATCTTTTATTATGTCGATTCTAAAGGATTATTATGTCGATTCTAAAGGATTATTATTTAGTGATAAAATTCCTTGTTCTATGCCACTTACTCGAAGACAGACAGTCGTCCACCCAAATCACACAGACCACACCGAATACAAATTTGATTATTCAAAGTTCTACACTTGAGTTTGGTTTGGAGGTTAATTTTATCATTATACGTTTCTCCAAACTTTCTCATAAATTGTTTAGACTCGATACACGGTTTTCAAGAGTTTTAGACAATGCAGCGGTGAAACGACGTTCAGATTTGCAGTGGGTAATGCTTAAATTTTGCTTTGCTTGAGGCAAATACTCCAAAAACGGTCAGTTCGTCATTGGGTGCGAAGTGATGAATTACTCGAAGTTCACCGATAACTGGGATAAGATTATGATAAATTGAAAAAAATGCTTGCAAGAAAAAATTTAGAAGCAAAATTACCCTTTCATAAAGCGATCAGGATAATGAGTGAAAAACCACATTTTTAATATTTGACTGCAATGATTTTATTAACATTCCCTAGAACGCTTACTTTATAAACAAAAAATGTGCCGAAGTTTCTTCGGCGCAGTCGAGTTTTCTGTACAGCCACTACAGCGTATAATCAAGGACACCGAAAATAGATCTATCTTTCGGTGGTCTCGGTATAATGCTGTATGAACCGCGGCCCATGAATCTTTAACCACAGAACGGTGGCGGCCTATCGTATATCGTTGCCAGAAGCACGATTATGGCTAACTTTAACCTTAAATAAAATAAAAACTACTGAGGCTAGAGGGCTGCAATTTGGTATGTTTGATGATTGGAGGGTGGATGATCAACATACCAATTTGCAGCCCTCTAGCCTCAGTAGTTTTTAAGATCTGAGGGCTGCAGAAAAATGTAGACAGAAAAAAGTGCGGACGAACAGACAAAGCCGAAACAATAATTTTCTTTTACAGAAAACTAACACGAGGCTACTATAGGCGTTGGCTAAAAGACTTCCCAGTAAAACAGGAAAATATGGCCAAAAAAGAATTTGACAGAAAAAAATGTCTGTGTCACATCTGGGGATCAGCAAAATTCATTGAAGCGACAGACAAAGCACAACAGTCAAGACTGAGAGGGTTTGGGTACCTGACGAAGGATAGGGCAGGTACTTGATGAGTGACATGTTGCAGGAGACATCATGGGAATAGAAATGATAGGGACACGAAGGAGAGGAAGGCCTAAGAGAAAATGAAGACACTAGAGACAAAGGAATGGACGAAGGGAGGTCACTTGAAAGATAAACCTGGATAAGGCTCGATGAACGCGGTGACCCCGAGTAGGGATTACGCTGAGAAGAAGAGGAACATGATTATCAGCGAAGTTCTGATTGAGCAACCAAGAGGGGTTGCTTCCCTTTGTTTTAAAACATCTTTTCATCACGGAATGCCTCTTACACGAATCTTCAAAATCAAGCTGGGGTACTTCCGGAATCCACTAAAACAGTTGCTTCACATATTTTACAGTTTTGTGGTACTTGGAATATATTGATTAATCGGAATGTTAATCGTTATAGTTCATAGTGGTTCAAGTGGTCTGAACCGTGGCAGAAAAGTGCTCACACCAGATCTAGTTACATTACCAGAAATACCATTATGTTTACTCACTGACTGACTTCAGATAGCAAAAGTTCTCTACTAATCATTAACTTCTAGAGCAGACTCAATCGCTGTGCGCAGCAGTAAAGTCACAATAGATGTTTAAGATGATTTGCGGTCAAAGAACTGTGCGAAGTCTGACTAGCAGTCAGAAACACAGTCCCCATTATTGAGGTTTCATTAGATTAGCTGTACTTCGATTATAATATTAATAGAGGCATCTTGACAGAAAACCTCACCTCTGTTTTATACTGGAAGCCTGTTCTTCAGTTCATGTGTTTCCAGAGGCATGTCTCAGATGTAAATGTCATGTTGTACCTGGAAAAATGACTTTGAAGGTCAAGGAATTTTCCTTGAAGTTCCTAAATTCTCTATATTTCCATTCAGATCCTAAAGTTCCTGAAGGATCCCATTTTGAGGCGTGCGTCAAGGATGCTTGAAGCGTGTTTTCTTTATAATCATCAGAAGGATATAGCCCAACTTCCATCTCTGGAAACAATGAAATTCCTTATTGAACTTTGGAAGCCCCCTTTTTTTTCCTTGTTGAACTTTGGAAGCCCCCCCCCCTTTTTTTTTAACTTCAAATCCATGAGAAACAGTATTACGTTTTACGTGCAAGGCATTTCCGTTCTGCATAAATCGCGGAGATTTAATTATTTGGAAATTTTAATCCTCTTACGACACACAGCATATTCTGCAAACGTAAAATCAACAGCTATTTTTGAAATAAACAATGACTACAGCAAAATATACCTCAGAACGTCATAAATAGTCCCCTGTTGGATATACCATTCCTCTCTCTCTCTCTCTCTCCAACTTTTCTCAAAGGCTTTTTGCCGCAAGTGACATCCTTAATCTCTTTAATAAGAAAGTTTTTCTTTTTTGTACCTCCCTTCACCAGTATTTCTTCCATGAAAGAGAAGGAAATTAATAAATGATAGTTAGTATCAAAACTGAGAAAAATGGTATTTTTTTTCCCCAGTATACCTGTATTCCCCTGTTTCTTCAGCATTTGAAATATTCATATTCTCGTCACATTGGTTATGTATGTATACAGTATGTGTATGTATGCATGCATGTATGTATATGTATGTATGCATGTCTGAATGTATATATGTATGTATGTATGTAAAGAAATCTCAAGATGATTTTTTAGCAAAACCGCTTCCACGCTTTGTCTGTTCCCATGTGAAATGATTGTTACCAGTAAGTTAAGAATCATCATAAAATCAAGAAAAATGGGATAATATTAATAAGCTTTAGTAGATAGAGATTAACTGGTGTGTGCTTACACAGATTTTCACACACGTACGGCAATCTCATTCATCATAATTACAGCCTAGCATAAGACAACAAATTAACTCTCTGTAGAGGCTACATAGTCAAAATACCATTAAAGGCAGTAATGTATAGATTACTTATAATGTAAATTAACTGTTAGCAAACAAAAATAACGAGATTGTACCATATCAATGACACCCGGTCAAAATCTAAAGATTAAAATCATCACCGTTTAGGTAAAAACATGATTTAAAAAAATATCAGTCTAAAGAAACGAACGTTTAAAAAAGGTAACAGCAATCCTTGATGAATAAAAAATAGTTAATGTTATTCTAAAGAAAGGAACGTTTAAAAAAAAAAGCTAACGGTAATCGTTGATAAATAAAAATAGCTCCCTCACTTGCAGCCGAAGCTAATAGTGGGAATGTACCGCAGTGGTTCGCAGTAGTTGTATTGACGGGGAAGAAACACACGCTAATTAATCTGCGATATCGTGAGGGCCCCTGATACTCGACGTCAGTAATTGCAGCACGGAAAATGTCGTTTTTGAAGACAGAACGCTCGAAAGATAGTCTTCAAACACCTAATTGGCAGTTAACGGTTCAATTTACAGATTTTATGTCGCTCTTCGGGAGTGAGTGTTTGATTAATTTCTTTTATTGCGTCGTTTCATTTCGGTCTGCCGTGTTTTCCTTAGAGGCATTTCTGAATTTGGTCTATGTTGCAAGCACAGTGAAAGCTGTGGCGTTAAAATTGTCCGAAAAATGCTTAATATGTAGGTATATGTATATAGTATATATGTATATATATATATATATCTTATGTATGTATAAATGTATGTATATACATATATACATATAGGCCTATATATATATATATATATATATATATATATATATATATATATATATATATATATATATATATATATATATGCATGCTTCTATGTCACTAAATAGCGCGTGACAACATATTCAGCAAAGGCCATAGGAAAGTAAAAGGAGTACCAAGCGCTCGAAAATGTGTTGAAATAACACGAAAGCGCTTCTGTACTCCTTCTTTATTTTTCCTGTGGCCTTGGTGAACACACACACACACACACACACACACACACATATATATATATATATATATATATATATATATATATATATATATATATATATATATATATATATATATATATATATATATATATATATATATATATATATATATATATATATATATATATATATATATATACATACATATGTAGTTATGATATCTCAACTCTGGTGAAGTACTCGATAAGTTTAGAGGTCACTGTGGCTATTAAAGATACATGTTTTGTCTCGTAAACGTGACTAACGATAGACGGTTTCTTTACCTGGCAAAGGTTCGATTCCATCCGGGGTCGAATAAGCAACTGGGAAAGTTCGAAATGAAACGACAGAGTGCCAAGCACTTTCGTGTATTTTAACATATCTTCGGGTTACTAAGTAATACAGAGCACAAAACGAGTGAGCAAGAAAGCTCTCACAAAAGCAAAGTGAAAAAATTGAAATATGTACAATTAGGCCATTACCTAAGGTACTTAGACATTTTGATGTAAAGTTAGTTTTTAAAAGCTTAAATACCATATGTAATTTGCTTATAAGGAACAACCCATTTTCATCTACCTGCTGCCTTTATTCCATTCCTTGAAAAATTGTGACAAGAAATATATTGGCCAAACTGGAAAAGAATTGTCTACTAGATTAAACCAGTATAAATATTCGGTTAGAACAGGACAGACTTCTGGTGCCCTTTTTATTCATCTCAGTTCTTTTCACCATGTTATTGATTGGACAGAATCAAAAGACATTGTATTTTGTAACGATTAGTAGGAATATAATTGAATCTACTTTTATAAAGACGAATTCCAGAAAACTTTTAAATATGAGCCCTGGTATGTACAAATTGGACAATCTTATTGTTCGTTCAGTTATTTTAATATTACTTGTCGTTATTTCTTTTAATGATGTCTTTTCATGTATATTGTTATTACTGTTATTATTATTACTATTCGTAATTGTAAATTCAATTGTTTTATAAACTGGTCGACAAGTAGTCAGCTTTTTATTATTCATTGCTCTATGTAATACGGTCATTAGGCAATTCCTTGCCTTGTTTTGACTTGTTTGGGTTTTGAGTAGTGAAGTGATCTGGACGAACATTGTTTCTGTTTGTAATGGCCTAATTGTACATATTTTAACTTTTTTTCTTCACTTGCTTTTGTGAGAGCTTTCTTGCTCACTCGTTTTGTGCTCTGTATTACTTTGCGTCCCGAAGATGTCTTAAAACACACGAAAGTACTTGGCACTCTGTCGTTTCATTTTGAACTTTCCCAGTGGCTTCAGCTATTAGACAAAATCAAGCGCTTACTTTTGTGATTTCTTAGTATATATATATATATATATATATATATATATATATATATATATATAGAAATCATCAACACACAATCACGTGTGGAACAGAAATAAATTTCTGACTCACGTCGGGATCGAACCAGGTCTCTCAGGTGGAAAGCAGGGCGTTACCCACTGGGCCATACAAGTCTAAAGAAGTTGGAACCTGAGAGCAACTGCACCAAGAATTACCTGGGCAAGCTAACTGCTTGCATACCAGTGAGTCGGGAAGTTGGGGAAAACTCGCTGGTATGCAAGCAGTTAGCTTGCCCAGGTAATTCCTGGTGCAGTTGCTCTCAGGTTCCAACTTCTTTTAGACTTGTATGGCCCAGTGGGTAACGCCCTTGCTTTCCACCTGAGAGACCTGGGTTGATCCTGACGTGAGTCAGAAATTTATATATATATATATATATATATATATATATATATATATATATATATATATATATATATATATATATGTATATATATAATGTATATATAAATATATATGTATGTATATATGTACATATATGTATATATATGTATACATATATATTTACAGTATGTATGTATGTATATATATATTATTTATATATATATATATATGTATGTATATATATATATATATATATATATATATATATATATATATATATATATATATATATATATATATATAACTTTCAGCGATGAGATTCAAGTAAACTGAAGACCTGAGATGGAAAACTGATTTTTCACTACGAAGATTTAATATTCCCCCCTGGCATGGCCATAATTCTTTGCGTTATCCGCCAGGTCAAGGGTGGCATTTTCCATTATCTCTGGCCCAGCAATAAAATAGTGCCAATTCCGTAAATGGATTCATCGACGCAATGGAAGCTTTATTGATATATGTGAATTTAAGACTTCCTTAACACACAGACGTCTTTTAACAAATGGTGTCTTCTATATGTTGAAACGATATATACCGTATTACCTGATATTATATTACGGTGATATTGGTTCATATACGAGGGAATTGGACAACGTTATGATATATATATATATGTATATACATATATATTTAAATTATATATATATATATATATATATATATATATATATATATATATATATATATATATATATATATATATATATATATATATATATATATATATATATATATATATATCATAACGTTGTCTATTTCCCTCGTATATGAACCAAGATCACTGTGATATAATATCAGGTAATACGGTATATATCGTTTCAACATAGGCTATAGAAGACTCCATTTGTTAAAAGACGTCTGTGTGGTAAGGAAGTCTTGAATTCACCTATGTCAATAAAGCATATGTATATGCACATATATGTATATATACATAGATATGTATACATATACACACACATATATATGTATATATATATATATATATATATATATATATATATATATATATATATATATATATATATATATAAGTATGTGTTAAAACAGTAGGAATTCCTTCTACATTAAGTTGTTATTATCAGACAAACCATATTCCTCTATAATTTACCAATATTATTTTTATTTTCTTGGGCTGTGTGCGGATTTTCTCTGAAATCTTACAACAGAGTGTTCTGCGAAACAGAGTAACAATAAAGGATATTTTTGTATATGTAGTGAGATATGCAATATACCAAAATATATATCCTTCAAGATGTCTGAATGTATCAAACTATCAAGTATGAAACAGGTTGGGTAACGCTATGTACTATACTCCGGTTGACTTTGCTAAATTTCCTTGAAGCCTCCTCTGTGAATCTAAACGTTTCTGATATTTAAGTAAAAAGCAACTATAGCATTTATTTATGAAATAACGAACAAAATTTAAACAAAATGCAATGATACAGTGGACGCAGCATTTTCAAACGTTCTTCCAAATATATTTTGAACTGCATTTCCGTCCTTTAAAAGTCCATGGCAATTATATTTCACTTGAGGAATTTATGTTGTTAAACCTTCTGTAATTGCTACACCATTTACTATTTTTTTTTGTCGTAGAGAATCGGAGTGGTTGGTGAGCATTCAAATAACGAGAGAAATATGAAGTGACAGAAAACCGTAGATCAGCTATAAGTGCGTAGTTTCGTGATACTGAATTCAAGAAATGCTTATTCCTACAGATTTTACAATTGTCCAGTGATAAAGAGGAAGTTTAGACACCTGGTCAGTATGTTTAATTTTCTTTTCAAATATCTTGATATTGATCGTACAGGGCATTGGACACTATTTTCTTCATGATAGCTTCAAATGACGAAAGTGAACCTCTCTGTCACACAGTACCGTTAATAAGTATTAACGCACTTCAAAGAGGACAAGCAGTTGCTTCTGACGTAGTTTTAGGACAGAGTAGTAAAAAAAAAAAGTATAATTGAAGAACATATTTAATCATAAACTGAATGAAGCACTTTCCTTCATTTCAGCTAACGCAGTGAATCTTTTCAAGATCGCTTGGGAGGGCATTGGCATTGTGCTCTAAGAGCCATGGTGTAGAGTGTAGACGGTACTGTACGGGCCATGGTGTAGAGTGCAGACGGTACTCTACGAGCCATAGTGTAGAGTGTAGACGGTACTGTACGAGCCATGGTGTAGAGTGTAGACGGTACTGTACGAGCCATGGTGTAGAGTGTAGACGGTACTGTACGAGCCATGGTGTAGAGTGTAGACGGTACTGCACGAGCCATGGTGTAGAGTGTAGACGGTACTGTACGAGCCATGGTGTAGAGTGTAGACGGTACTGTACGAGCCATGGTGTAGAGTGTAGACGGTACTGTACGAGCCATGGTGTAGAGTGTAGACGGTACTGTACGAGCCATGGTGTAGAGTGTAGACGGTACTGTACGAGCCATGGTGTAGAGTGTAGACGGTACTGTACGAGCCATGGTGTAGAGTGTAGACGGTACTGCACGAGCCATGGTGTAGAGTGTAGACGGTACTGTACGAGCCATGGTGTAGAGTGTAGACGGTACTGCACGAGCCATGGTGTAGAGTGTAGACGGTACTGTACGAGCCATGGTGTAGAGTGTAGACGGTACTGTACAAGCCATGGTGTAGAGTGTAGACGGTACTGCACGAGCCATGGTGTAGAGTGTAGACGGTACTGCACGAGCCATGGTGTAGAGTGTAGACGGTACTGTACGAGCCATGGTGTAGAGTGTAGACGGTACTGCACGAGCCATGGTGTAGAGTGTAGACGGTACTGTACGAGCCATGGTGTAGAGTGTAGACGGTACTGTACGAGCCATGGTGTAGAGTGTAGACGGTACTGTACAAGCCATGGTGTAGAGTGTAGACGGTACTGCACGAGCCATGGTGTAGACTGTAGAGTGTAGACGGTACTGTATAAGCCATGGTGTAGAGTGCAGACGGTACTGCACGAGCCATGGTGTAGACTGTAGAGTGTAGACGGTACTGCACAAGCCATGGTGTAGAGTGTAGACGGTACTGTACGAGCCATGGTGTAGACGGTACTGTTCCGTATATACTTCGCAGCTTCTCACGGGCCACAACCGAAAAATATAGTAGAATGAAATGAAATACTAAAAGGAAACCTTTCAAAATTTACCCAGACAAAATACACGGATGCTGGGTACCAAAAAATTATGAGGGGGAAAATTAAGTAACTAAAATGTATAAATGGTTGAAACGTATTTCGAAATCGGTCCATCATTCCTTGAGGGGAGGAGACATTGAATGAATCACTCATATGAACAAGAGACAATTCGAGACTTATTCCCTGAGAAAAACTTCCCGTCTTTCTATTTTCGAATTTATATGTATGCAATAATTTGTAATGAACGCAGTCCTTTCTGGAAACGTTTATTCAAAGTTTGTTTAGCTTTGGAATATCTGTCTGGTATTGGGGAAGCCTTAACAAGTAACAAATATAATGTTCCGAGGATTTAAGCAGTGTTTATTAAAAAATTCTCTTAATCTTATATACCACGTCGAACCTAACTGGATGTTCAGGATTTGTATCGTGTTCAATTATAATTAGATCAAAATAAAATTATGCAGTCAGGAAAAATAAAGTAATTTTAAGAGAATAACAAATATTGTGTCACCGAAATAATTAATTTATGTCATTGAAGATCGTAATGAATCTTTCACATAACTTCCGCAAATGTCTGTAGAAACATCTGTAAATTAATGACTAATATTATTAGACTGATCACTCGAAAGATTTACTCACGTTTGATTCTATTTCTGTCAAGCAAATTAATGAAAACCTTCATTAAATAATTACGAAAGCCAACACAACCCTCATAGCTGGAAGCTTATTTCTTCAGAGCAAATAAGCAAACAATAAACATTTGATCTTGAATCGGTGAAAAATATATCTTATTCAAGTACTAACGAACTGGGTCAATCACTGTGCTGTACGTCCCTGTTTATTAAACAAAGCAATTAAACATGAAAGATGTAAACAAAAGAATACAAGTTAAATAACTAGATGAACAAGAGAAAGATTACTTAGACCAGTGGTTCGTAACTTCCCCTTAAATTAGGATGTCTCCTAATTATGAACTCTCCTAATTTCTTACAGTGTTTTCAGAATTACTGCTGAAGGTATTTTTGCTTGTAAGACATCAAGTCAGTGGAAACCCGTAAGGGGATAGTGCCATCAGCGCACCTCACGCGGTACATTGTAGGCATTACTTAAACGTCTTTGCAGCGTCCCTTCGGCCCCTAGCTGCAACTCCTTTCACTCCATTTACTGTACCTCCGTTCATATTCCCTTTCTTCCATCTTACTTTTTACCCTTTCCTAACAATTGCTTCATAGTGTAACTGCGAGGTTTGCTTCCTATTACACTTTTCAGACCTTTACTCTCCATTTCCGTTTTAGCTCCAAATGACCTCTTAGGTCCTAGCGCCTGGCCTTTGGCCTAAATTTGATATTCCATGGCATTCATGTTCCATGCCAAATGAACAAAGAAATCAAATCTAAATCTGTATCATGAAAGTGGAATGAGATTTAATTTGCCCAGGAAAATAAGGTGCAGGGTAAGTAAGAGGGGAAAAGTGTTTGAGCTTTTACGTATTTATTACTAAACTATACTTTCTCCTTTCCCGTATAACTTCACTTTATTCTGTATAAGAAAAAATAATGAGAATTTGTCATCTTTTTTTCTGTTTGAATTTAGAGTTTCTTAATGTAGACATTCCAGAAATTATATTCCGTAGGAAACTTTATTCTCGTGTTTTAGGTGTAAGGAAATTTTATGTTCTCTCTACAGTAACAATTTACACATTCCGTTTTTAAGTACGAGTTGAAACTGGGTCTTGACATTCATTCTGTTTTTTTACGCTAACTTCAGGTTCTTATTTCGTAATGAACTGTAGTCTTCCTTCATATGTTTCTCATGATTGATATCATCAACACATTTTGAATAAATAAACTTTGTACTTCTGTGTCTTGAAGAACTTGGTAATACAATTTCTTGTTGGAATTTACGTTGATACATATGGATTTATATTTAACTGGAACATTTGTTGATAAAAATGTTACCCATCTTTACATACAAATTTTGGGCTATTTACTTAGGAGCTTTGCCCTCTTGCTCCTGCGTGGGACCATTTTTAGCTTTCTGTAAAAGAGAACTGTTGAGATGGCTAGTTGTTTGTCCGTCCTCAGCCCTTAAAAATCACTGAGGCTAGAGGGCTGCAAATTGGTATGTTGATCATCCACCCTCCAATCATCAAACACACCAAATTGCAGCCCTCTAGCCTCAGTAGTTTTTAATTTATTTAAGGGTAAAGTTAGCCAAGGTCGTGCGCCTGGCAACGCTATAAGTGCCAATAACACAGGCCACCACCGGGCCGTGGGTGCAAGTTTCATGGGCCGCGGCTGAGAGTTTCAAGGGCCGTGACTGTGAGTTTCATACAGCATTATACGCTGTACAGAAAACTCGATTGCGCGCAAGAAACTTCGGCGCATTTTTTACTTGTTTGCCTTACTCCGAGTTTAATCTATTTCTTATATAATATTCTGGGTAGTCTTTTATAGTTTCATACAAAACTCAGTTTCATGACTTTATATTGCACAAGAAATAATATAGTCTTCATGGCAGATTTCGAAGAACTGAAAATAAAAAAAAGGAAATATTGACAGATTCACGGCTTGAAGGAAACTTTGTTTAAAATCATTAATACTTGCTATCGAAAATTATTTGAATGTTTTGTTTAAAATCAATGGCACTTGCTATAGAAAATCATTTGAATGTTTTGTTTAAAATCAGTGACACTTGCTATCGAAAATCATTTGAATGTTTTGTTTAAAATCAATGACACTTCCTATTGAAAATTATTTGAATGTTTTGTTTAAAATCAATGACACTTCCTATCGAAAATTATTTGAATGATTTGTTTAAAATCAATGACACTTGCTGTAGAAAATCATTTGAATGTTTTGTTTAAAATCAATGACACTTCCTGTAGAAAATCATTTGAATGTTTTGTTTAAAATCAATGACACTTGCTGTAGAAAATCATCTGAATGTTTTGTTTAAAATCAGTGACACCTCCTATCGAAAATCATTTGAATGTTTTGTTTAAAATCAATGACACTTCCTGTAGAAAATCATTTGAATGTTTTGTTTAAAATCAATGACACCTCCTATCGAAAATCATTTGAATGTTTTGTTTAAAATCAATGACACTTGCTGTAGAAAATCATCTGAATGTTTTGTTTAAAATCAGTGACACCTCCTATCGAAAATCATTTGAATGTTTTGTTTAAAATCAATGACACTTGCTGTAGAAAATCACTTGAATGTTTTGTTTAAAATCAATGACACTTGCTATCGAAAATCATTTGAATGTTTTGTTTAAAATCAATGACACTTGCCGTAGAAAATAATTTGAATGTTTTGTTTAAAATCAATGACACTTGCTATCGAAAATCATTTGAATGTTTTGTTTAAAATCAGTGACACTTGCCATCGAAAATCATTTGAATGTTTTGTTTAAAATCAATGACACTTGCTGTAGAAAATCATTTGAATGTTTTGTTTAAAATCAATGACACTTGCTATCGAAAATCATTTGAATGTTTTGTTTAAAATCAATGACACTTGCTATCGAAAATCATTTGAATGTTTTGTTTCAAATCAGTGACACTTGCTATCGAAAATTATTTGAGTGTTATGTTTAAAATCAATGACACTTGCTATCGAAAATTATTTGATTGTTTTTTTTAAAATCAATGACACTTGCTATCGAAAATTATTTGAGTGTTTTGTTTAAAATCAATGACACTTGCTATCGAAAATTATTTGAATGTTCCCTTTCCAAACTGCCGTATAAATCTTTATGTAAAATTCTGAAAAACCCGAAGATCTCTTCCTCGTCTTCTTCTTTGATGATACCAGTACCTCTTTCGTTTCTCTTTGAATTTGTGGAGAAAATTACTCCTGTTTTCATTATGATAAACATGGCTAAGTAAATCTTGACAAGGAAAAAATGAATATCAACTGCGCAAGAAAATAAGTAGAAATGCGCCGTTCTTCGGCGCGATCGAGTTTTTTGCACAGTGCATAAAGCTGTATGAAACTCTCTGCAGCGGCCCATGAAACTTTCAGCCACGGCCCGTTGGTGGTCTGTGTTGTTCGCACATGTAGCGGTGCCAGACGCACGAACATGGATATATTTAACCTTAAATAAAATCAAAACTACTGAGGCTAGAGGGCTGCAATTTGGTAAGTTAGATTATTAGGGTTGATGATCAACATAACCAATTTGCAGCCCTCTAGCCTCAGTAGTTTTTAAGATCTCAGGGCAGAAAGAAAAAGTGCGGACGGACCGACAAATAGGTAGCCTATCTCAATAGTTTTCTTTTACAGGAAATGAAATGAATATCAACTAAGTATCAGCTTAAATGCTGGCCGCAGGGTAAACTCACCGATATTAACTAAACGTCTGGGAGTGTATTTTGTACATAAATAATTAAAGATAAAAGCGGCTGCTTGTTGCGTTAATTTCCGTGTTGTATGTATACATGACTATTATCAAGATAGGATAGAGAATAAGGCTATGATGACGTCCGCATACAGTTGAACACAATTGGCAATTGTACTAAGCTTAAAGATCCTGAGAGAGAGAGAGAGAGAGAGAGAGAGAGAGAGAGAGAGAGAGAGAGAGAGAGAGAGACTGTCTCACCATGGGATACTAAGAGGGGACAAACAAACAGGCAGGGAGTTCTGAGCTAAGCAATAAGGGGAAGAAACGAAGACAAATTGCGTTTGATGCAGAGGGGGGTGAGCGAAGGAGGTAGACCACACCCATAGATGTGCCTTAGGAGGGGGAGGAGGAGGAGGAGGAGGAGGTTATTTTAGAAGTGATTGTGCTGTGGTTTATTTACACCTTGATAAAGGCAAATAGACATTTATGTTGGCCCGAGGCCCGCCATCTGTCTTGAGGGAATGGGAGTCAGGGTTAAGTAGGGGGAGACGATAGATAGATAGATAGAGAGATAAATAGATAGAGAGATCAAAAGGAAAGCGGGATAGAAGGGGATCGTGTGATGAGGGGTTGTATAAGCGGGGAAAAATAGTGAATGAAATATAACTAAATTAACCCGTAGAAGCAATTAAATGCATGTATTTCTGGGGATGGGTGGAGGGGTGGGGGGAGAGTTTTATGCCAAGAACTCATACTCAGGAAAGGTAGAAAGATATAAAATTAATGCTGATGAATTCCTCTCTTTTAAGGGAAGAGAGAGAGAGAGAGAGAGAGAGAGAGAGAGAGAGAGAGAGAGAGAGAGAGAGCCTGTAAAGCTGCTTTTTCTTTGTTGTATCATTATTATCATAACGTCTAGAAAAATTAATAGAGTTTAGAACCATTCTGAAATGCACCATAATGTGCGACTTACTTTGTTTGATGCACTTATAAGTGTACTGTTAAGCTTTACACGTGTTTACGATTTTTATATAAATATTTCCGATAAGTCCGTTGTATAAGAATTTGAGACATATATATATATATATATATATATATATATATATATATATATATATATATATATATATATATATATATACTGTATATATATATGTATGGGATCTTTCCTAGATACTGACCCGCAGCAAAGTTCGGGGGTTGTTATCTAGGACTAGTATTTCTTTGGAGTCATTATCTTTATGATATTTACAGTCATTTATCTATGTTTTTACAGTCATCCCCAGCGGCCTTGTATTAAACCCGCTGCAACCTTGGGGGCCCACTATCTGGGAAAGATCCTAATATATATATATATATATATATATATATATATATATATATATATATATATATATATATATATATATATATAAACACACACACGCATTGCATATTTTGTGTACTTGATTACAATTAGATGTGGATGTAAAGAGCATTATTGATGAAAACATGCGACCAAAATGAGCGAAAGGGAAGTACAGTATTATGACCTGAAAGTCATCACAAGATTCCTTTAAGAATATGCCTTCGTTTTGCCCATAAAATGCGTGACTTTCACTGCACCTCATGTGGTGCACTGTAGGCAATACTTGCGGTTCTTTGCAGCGTTCCTTCGGCCCTTAGATGCAACCCCTTTCATTCCTTTTGCTATACTTCCGTTCATATTCTCTTTCTTCCATTTTACTTTCCACTGTCTCCCAATAATTGTTTCAGCATTGTCTTCAGTGCTGATTGACCTCATAGGTCCCAGGACTTGGCCTTAGGCCTGAATTTTATATTCTAATTCCATAAGATGAGCGATGATGGGTTAACCCTTTGATTACGGCCGAGATGAGACCTCACACTTACCACAATCCGGAGGGTTTTCAGACGGTAGTCACCCGTAGCATGCTACCAGACGCACGAAATCGTAAACAATCATTGTAATAGCGTTTGTATTTGTTGTTTTGCTGCAAATTAACCTGTTTTATTTATATGATAATATTGTGATAGTAGCGATCCGTGATATAGGTATTATGCAATTAATGTAACAACACAAATAAATAAACATAGGATAAGTACTATATATCGGGGTTTAGTGTTGCCAGCGGTATAAGCACTGCACTGATTGAGGATGACAGTCTTCTTTTTTTTTGTCATTTTCTCTAATTCTGTTTGAATCCGTAAAGGACAGCTACATCACAGTTGTGTATTATAGTTAAAAATTATTTGTATATTCGTCAGAAAACTAATCATAAAGAATGTTCATCATTTTTATGGTTCCGCTTACTATTCCACTAGCTGGGCAAAAAAAAAAAAGAGAGAGAGAGAGAGAGAGAGAGAGAGAGAGAGAGAGATAAAGAGAGAGAGAGAGAGAGAGAGAGAGAGAGAGAGAGAGAGAGAGAGAGAGAGGCGTGACAGAATAAAAATTTTTACCTATGATTTATTCCTTCTAATTGTACATCAATAACATTGGAGAGTAAGTAGACACAATCACAATATTGGTTGCAATATTAACCACATTTCTGGGTAATATTTTTATCAATGATCAAGCACCCAGCTGACAAGGGATACGCAATCTAGAAATTCAGATGAATTCTGCAGTGTTTGAAAAATGGTTTAAAACCCAGCTTCTTCCCAATATAGGGCCATCTGCCATCATAGTGTTGGATAACGCTTCTTATCATTCAGTTCGAATTAATAAACCTCCGACAATGTCTGCCAAAAAGGATGAAGTTAAAGACTGGCTAATAAAAATTAGTAAAGTTGCAAAGACATTCATGTAAAGAAAATGATTACGTGATTGACAGACTGGCAAGAGATCATGGACATAGTGGTTAGGCTGCCTACATATCACTGCCAGTATAATGCAACAGAACTGATATGGGCGCAGGTGAAATCATACGTGGCAAAGAAGAATCATTTTAAAAATCAGACCTGCTTCCTTTGGTCAAAGAAGCAATTGAATCCATATCTTCTGACAACTGGGCTAATGATGTGAGACATGCCGAAGATATAAAAGAGATGACGCTTCAAGAGATGTTTGCATTGATAAATATATAGATTCTTTTGTTATCGATGTAGCATCCTCTGACGAGGATTCTTCATAAGTAATGTCTCCTCATACTTCGATTGTAAATAAATTTATTGCTTTCCCTTGTTGTGTGATATCCTGTTGAACACTGAAATTGAAATAAATTGAAATATAGATCTGTTTTTCGACAGAAAGTGGCAGAAATATCTTTAAAAATCTACATATAACAGAAATGCCACAGCAGTGATGAGTATCATATGACAGTGCTTTAAAAGCACAGGTAAATCTAATACTGTATAAATGTGTAATATATATATATATATATATATATATATATATATATATATATATATATATATATAATGTGATATAGTTTTGAGCTTTTGAATTGCTTTCTTTCGTGCATGCCGTAATCCGTCTTTACCTCCTTGCTGTATCAAGGTTGAATTTTCACTGTACAGCTATAAAATAGCTCATAATAAACATTCTTTAAATATTGTTACACCCTATATATATATATATATATATAATATAATATATATATATATATATATATATATATATATATATATATATATATGGGTGTAACAATATTTAAAGAATATTTATTATGAGCTATTTTATAGCTGCACAGTGAAAATTCAACCTTGATACAGCAAGGAGGTAAAGACGGATCACGGCATACACGAAAGAAAACAATTCAAAAGCTCAAAACTATATCACAATTATATGACTTCGATAACAGCAAAGGAACAGTAATAAAAACTATAGTAGATGACGTAACTCAAGAACATTGCTCAGTACAGCATCCAAATAAACAAAACTGAAAATGAAAGCACATCTAGGTTTCCAAATTTCTTGCATCTATCATTTTCATATATTGAATTTTTTTTTTTATCTAAAATTTAAGTGGGACAACAAAACTTCATTCAGAACTTTCTATTATAGTACACGTGCTTGATAACAGGCGCAAACAATGAGAGCTTGAAGTCAGAAGGTTAATGGTCAGTTTAAGAGGGGCAAAGTCTCTTCCTAAAACGGTCGTACTATAGTAACCCCGGCCTTTCTTGTTTACTTGCTAACCTTGTTTACTCTTATTCAGTTTTCATCCTCTGGACTTTACTACTGAAGGTAATCTATTTCTTGTTTTGTCATTGTCATTTTTCAATCTTTAAAGCATTTTAATTTTGTAAGCTCTGTTGTCAGTTTTAATTAGTGTTTTTGTATCTTTTAGCCAGAAAAGATGGGATATGGGTGATCCCGAAGCGCACCTATTAATAAATATATCAATGATGAGCTGACTGTTCTTCCTATCCGTACTCCCTACTATATATATGCATATATGTATATATGTATATATATATATATATGTATATATATATATATATATATATATATATATATATATATATATATATATATATATATTTTCTATCTATGCATCTATCTCTGTGTCTAACTATCTGTTAATACACACACTAACACACACATATATGTATACATACGTATATATTAACTTTATCACATACACAATTGTTCTGTGCATTAACTAAATTACTAAAAGGACCTCATTCAAACTGGATGGTATCTATAGATACCATGCAGTTTGAATGAGGTCCTTTTAATATATATATATATATATATATATATATATATATATATATATATATATATATATATATATATATATATACATCACGAAGGAAGCAGTAGGGAAAGGCATCCTCATCATCTACAGTTTATTTTCAATGCCGATGTTCCGCGACGAATTCCAAGTCGCATTTTCAAGGCTATAAAATATAATATAATTTGCGAACATCAATAACAAATTAATGCAATGGCAACAGCTCTTTATGTAGTAAAAATATTTAAAACAAAACACCTCATTCCAAGACAAGTCAATAATGAGTAAAAGGAGTTCACTAAAATCTTAAAACAACCTACCTATATGAAAGAAAGAACAAGACTAACATAAATAAGTACAAACAGAGTGAGGAAAACCAGTTGCCCAAACTAGGCTATAAACAATTTCACTGAGGACGATTGAGTATTTAACGACGGCACAGTCTTCCTGATAATTATGGATTCTAGGATGGTTAAGTCGTTGTTGTTCTGCACTCGGCCTAGGATGGAAAAATCCTTGCTGTCAATATAAGTTTTACATAATTTTGAATGATTTCGTATATTTGATTGCTCAGGATTAGATAACCTGCTACCTGTTCTATGACTTATGCCCCTGTGGGAATCTATGCGGACCTTCAACAGCCTCCTCGTGCATCCCACATATGTATTTCCCGTGATCACATCCCGGGCAAGTGTACTTGTAAACAACGCTGGACGAAAACAGAGGACTGAGCCAGTCTTTGACTCTGAACAGAGACCCTATTGTAAAGGGATTTTTCGGGATGATTTTCAGGTTTAAAGCTGGAAAACTCTTTTGAATAATGGCTGTGCATTTTCTCCTAAAAGTATCATCATGCACGAAAGGGAAACTTGCATACATCTTTAGTTTCAGCACAGTCGATTCAGGTGTTGCCGAGTCATTTTCTGTAGTAGCAGTTTATTTAGGGATCTGAAAAAAGTCGTGATGGAAAACAATTATTATTGAAATATTTCACTAAAAGGATATCTCATCGTGGAAACTCTTCCAGTTTGACGAGTGGGTGTAAGCCCTATGGAGGAGGGTTAAAATAGAGTTCAGTTTCAAATGAAAGAAACACGAACTATAAAAATTCATTCCCAAACCAGTAAATGTATTTTGTCTATACACACCTGTGTAAAAACCTGAGTCACCTCTGGAAATAATAAGATCAAGGAAGGGGAGTTTGTTATTTACCTCCTCCATAGCGAACCTTATGTTTGGATGTTGTCGGATGACGAACTCCAGAAAGGACTCTGCATGACATTCATGACGAAATAGGGAGAACGTGTCGTCAACATATCTTCGATAAAATAGAGGGCGGAACCTAATGGGACATTCTTCTATTATGCGCTCCTCCAGGGAGCACATGAAGATGTTAGCAAAAATTGGACCAAGTGGTGATCCCATGGCCATCCCTTCAGTTTGTTTATACAAACTGAAGGCAAAGGTCGTGTCCAGCACGGCCAGCTCTAAAAATTGTTTAAAAATGTCCTACTAAAATTATTAAAAATTGCATCTTCATCAGTAAAAGTTTGCTTAATATTATCTCAGTATTATTATTATTATTATTATTATTATTATTATTATTATTATTATTATTATTATTATTATTATTATTATTATTATTATTATTGGAGAAGCAATTCCACAGTTATGTATATGTACATATATTTAAAGATAAATATACAACTGTGGATTTGCTACTTCATTTTAAGACTCATGCTACTATGAGTATTTTTTTATTACTATTTTTTTTTTTTTTTTTAGAATATGAATCCAATTCATACGGGACAAGCATACAGGGACCATTGACTTGAAATACAAGCCTCCAAAGTATATGGTAGACAGGTTTTCCAGGAATATTGGAAAAGTTTTCCGTGCGTCTTTAATAGTGTTCTTGAAGACTCTAAAACTTATTTCTTTTCCGAAGAAGAATTTTTATTTAAATAAGACAAGCGATTTAAACTACTCTGTATCCTTCAAAAATCTACTATTATAATTTGATGCTGGTACCATAAAAACTATATATTTATAACTTACTCTGCTATGCGAAAAACTTAATCATTCCTTGCTGGAGGCAGCCATCTCTCTCTCTCTCTCTCTCTCTCTCTCTCTCTCTCTCTCTCTCTCTCTCTCTCTCTCTCTCTCTCTCTCTCTCTCTCTCCCCCTTAATAAGGTGATCAATGGCAATGGAGAAGCCTTGTTAAAACAAAAATGTCACTTTCCTCTTGAAGCTGACTGGATTACTGGGCGCTAGTGATGACCATTTCAGGAAACAGAAATTCTTGAGACCACCTTATTTTTAACTATTGGGAAAAATTAACGCACACAGACGCACAAACCAGTGTATACACACACACACACACACATATATATATATATATATATATATATATATAAAATATATGTATATATACTTATATATACATATATTTATGTATATGTATCTATCTATAATAATAATTTCCAAGTTGATCTTGTCCTCCCCCCTCGGTGAAATTTTCTAGAAAGCTTTATTGCCATGAAAATAGCATTTTTTTAAAGAAATAAATGTAAATGTAGCGAAAAATCATCATCATCGTATCCTTTTCCCTCGTCGTCGGGAGGAGATATCTGTCTATCTATCTATCTATCTATCTATATGTATATATATACATATATATAGATATATAAATATATGTAGATATACATATATATATACATATATATATATATATATATATATATATGTATATAATATATATATATATATATATATATATATATATATATATATATATATATATATATATATGCATACATGTATATAATATATATACATATATGAATATATATATATATATATATATATATATATATATACATACATATATACTGTATATATTTATATATATATGTATGTGTATGTATATATACATATATATATATATATATATATATATATATATATATACATATATACTGTATATATTTATATATATATGTATGTGTATGTATATATACATATATATATATATATATATATATATATATATATATATATAAATATACATATATATATATATATATAAATATATATATATATATATATATATATATATATATATATATATATATATATATATATATAAATATATATATATATATATATATATATATATATATATATATATATATAAATATATAATATATATATATATATATATATATATATATATATATATATATATATATATATATAAATATATATATATATAAATAATATATATATATATATATATATATATATATATATATATATATATATATATATATATATATATATATATATATATATATATATATATATATATATATATATATATATATATATATATATATATATATATATATATATATATATTTCTCCCAACGACGAGAGAAAAGGATACGATGATGATTTTTCACTAAATTTTTAATTTCTTTCTTTTTTTTTAAATATTGATGTTTTCGTGGCAATAAAGCTTTCAAGAAAATTTCATACCTTCTGCTGCAAGAAAGAATCATTGTCGCCTGGCGCCGTAATATCTTCGTGTTTTTCCTGCAGTCGTTTTAGAATTCTTCAGCTCATGCGTATAGTGCCATCACTCAATAGGTGCACTGACACCAAGGACTACAGTGGCCATCTCAGGGATCCTCCAGGAAGACGTCTTGAAGCCTTCAGAGACAGCATGTGAGCAAAGAACGCGAAGTTTATGGTTAAAATGAACTGGATGACGAAGCAGATCGACTAAAAGAGATTTTCAAGAGGGAAAAGTACATCACGAGAATGGCAGATAGCTTCAGTCTGTAATTGTTTACTGCTGAAAATATGGACTACTTCGCGGAGCAGTATGAAGTCGAGGTTCCCGCCTTCTGCGATTATTCGGCACCTCTACAGTCGTATTGTCGCTCACGGACGCAAGCTCTTCATTCGAAATAAGGAAGGAAATAATCAAGAAGAGAGGAAGACAGTGGAACGGAGGAACTGAAGAATTTATACGAAATAAAAGGTAGAGAACTTGAGGTGTTTTCTAAGCTGATTGAGAGGGGATTTTGGATGCCCAAAATTACCGCTTGGAGCAGTTCTTCGCTCGAAATAAGAAAGAGAAGGAACAAAAAGAGACGACATCGGCGTGGAGGTATACTGAAGAATGCTGACGAAGAATAAAGTAGATAACCTGAGGTGTTAGAAACTACTTCAAAGATTTTGGATTCACAGAATTACTTTTCGGAGAAGCAAGGAAGAATCGAAGGGATGATCAATATCGTCAGTAAGAGGAATCTCATAAGTTTATAGAAGACGACTCCTTAAAGCAAAGAAGCTGTTTATGTGCCAGAAAAAGAACTCCAAGTAATGGTTATCGCGATGTTGAAATGATCTAAAACCTTCGAGATTTTCCTTGAAGACATTTTGGAATCCTTCAGTCCTCCGGCTCCTGGAAGGACGAGAAAATGCCATTCGCGCATGCGCCGAGCTTCAAAGTGTCCAAGAACAATCTCCGAGATGCTTCAAATCGTCTGGAAGCCTTCGGAGACAGAAAGTGTCAGTTTTGAAAAGTAGGGTAAGAGAAAGCAAAGAGTATTGGTGAGGGGAAGGGTCCGACCCAGAGGCCGCTTCCTTCCTCCAAGGAAGCAGCCTATGGGTCTGACCCTTCCCATGGAAAGGGCCCAAGCCCTTTAAGGATTGGCCCCAAAAGCCTACAAGGCTTGCCAGTCTTTGAGGGTAGCCTTGAAGGGAAGGGTCCGACCCAGAGGCTGCTTCCTCGGAGGAAGGCAGGTATCCTGTCAGGCTGGGGAAGCAGGCCTGGAGAGGGCCCAAGAACTTCAAGGATGAGGCCCAAAGTCCTCCTAGGCTGGCCAGTCTCTTGAGGGCAGCCTTGAAGGGAAGGGTCTGACCCAGAGGCTGCTTCCTCGGAGGAAGGCAGGTATCCTGCCAGGCTGGGGAAGCAGGCCTGGAGAGGGCCCAAGAACTTCAAGGATGAGGCCCAAAGTCCTCCAAGGATGGCCAGTCTCTTGAGGGCAGCCTTGAAGGGAAGGGTCCGACCCAGAGGCTGCTTCCTCGGAAGAAGGCAGGTATCCTGCCAGGCTGGGGAAGCAGGCCTGAGAGGGCCCAAGAACTTCAAGGATGAGGCCCAAAGTCCTCCAAGGATGGCCAGTCTCTTAAGGGCAGCCTTGAAGGGAAGGGTCTGACCCAGAGGCTGCTTCCTCGGAGGAAGGCAGGTATCCTGCCAGGCTGGGGAAGCGGGCCTGGAGAGGGCCCAAGAACTTCAAGGATGAGACCCAAAGTCCTCCAAGGCTGGCCAGTCTTTTGAGGGCAGCCTTGAAGGGAAGGGTCCGACCCAGAGGCTGCTTCCTCGGAGGAAGGCAGGTATCCTGCCAGGCTGGGGAAGCAGGCCTGGAGAGGGCCCAAGAACTTCAAGGATGAGGACCAAAGTCCTCCAAGGACTGCCAATCTCTTAAGGGCAGCCTTGAAGGGAAGGGTCTGACCCAGAGGCTGCTTCCTGGAGGAAGGCAGGTATCCTGCCAGGCTGGGGAAGCGGGCCTGGAGAGGGCCCAAGAACTTCAAGGATGAGACCCAAAGTCCTCCAAGGATGGCCAGTCTCTTGAGGGCAGCCTTGAAGGGAAGGGTCCGACCCAGAGGCTGCTTCCTCGGAGGAAGGCAGGTATCCTGCCAGGCTGGGGAAGCAGGCCTGGAGAGGGTCCAAGAACTTCAAGGATGAGGCCCAAAGTCCTCCTAGGCTGGCCAGTCTCTTAAGGATAGCCTTGAAGGGAAGGGTCTGACCCAGAGGTTGCTTCCTCGGAGGAAGGCAGGTATCCTGCCAGGCTGGGGAAGCGGGCCTGGAGAGGGACCAAGAACTTCAAGGATGAGACCCAAGGATGAGACCCAAAGTCCTCCAAGGCTGGCCAGTCTCTTGAGGGCAGCCTTGAAGGGATGGGTGGGCAGCCTTGAAGGGATGGGTCCGACCCAGAGGCTGCTTCCTCGGAGGAAGGCAGGTATCCTGCCAGGCTGGGGAAGCAGGCCTGGAGAGGGCCCAAGAACTTCAAGGATGAGGCCCAAAGTCCTCCAAGGATGGCCAGTCTCTTAAGGGCAGCCTTGAAGGGAAGGGTCTGACCCAGAGGCTGCTTCCTCGGAGGAAGGCAGGTATCCTGCCAGGCTGGGGAAGCAGGCCTGGAGAGGGCCCAAGAACTTCAAGGATGAGGCCCAAAGTCCTCCAAGGATGGCCAGTCTCTTAAGGGCAGCCTTGAAGGGAAGGGTCTGACCCAGAGGCTGCTTCCTCGGAGGAAGGCAGGTATCCTGCCAGGCTGGGGAAGCAGGCCTGGAGAGGGCCCAAGAACTTCAAGGATGAGACCCAAAGTCCTCCAAGGCTGGCCAGTCTCTTGAGGGCAGCCTTGAAGGGAAGGGTCCGACCCAGAGGCCGCTTCTCGGAGGAAGGCAGGTATCCTGCCAGGCTGGGGAAGCAGGCCTGGAGAGGGCCCAAGAACTTCAAGGATGAGGCCCAAAGGCCTCCAAGACTGGCCAGTCTCTTAATCCTATCTGGTGCAAGTTGGGTCTGGCAGACCCACCCTACGGGATTTTTTCATTTTTAGATAATTTTATTTAATAAATCGTTTTTAGTTGATTCTATGATTACCAAAATATGGGAAATTATTAATTATTTTAATTTTCATTAGCCCTTTGATTACGGCCGAGATGAGACCTCACACTTACCACAATCCGGAGGGTTTTCAGACGGTAGTCACCCGTAGCATGCTACCAGACGCACGAAATCGTAAACAATCATTGTAATAGCGTTTGTATTTGTTGTTTTGCTGCAAATTAACCTGTTTTATTTATATGATAATATTGTGATAGTAGCGATCCGTGATATAGATATTATGCAATTAATGTAACAACACAAATAAATAAGCTGCCAGTAATAAAGGAATATTCCAAAATCGGCAATTATTCCAACGGTCACGCCAACCAAATTCGACAAAGTGGAAGGTACAGCGAGCTGAAAACAAAGCGGGTCATTTCTGTCAAAGCACACGTGCATCTCAATATCACCTACATACATACATACAGTATATGTACAAACACACACACATTACTGCATCTATATATATATATATATATATATATATATATATATATATATATATATATATATATATATATATATATATATATATATATATATATATATATATATATATATATATATATATGAATCCATGACAACGGCAACAATGATTACATATATATATATATATATATATATATATATATATATTCGTATATATATATATATATAATATATATATATATATATATATATATATATATATATATATATATATATATATATATATATATATATATATATATATATATATATATATATATATATATATATATATATATATATATATATATATATATATATATTTAATCACTAACATTTTGGAATTTGTTCAATTGTTTTTGAACCAATATTCAGGGAAGTTGTAGGGTTTTTGTAGATCATTTTATTCTGTTATAATTTTCTACAGATATTTTTCTTTTCCTTCAATTATTCTAGTGGTACCTGTTTACTTACATCTTATTTTTGAGAAACATCTAATGAAAATGTCAGCAAATGCCGCATGAAAGTTGGGTATTGTTCTTAAGTCCTCATATACTTATATGAGTGATTAAATCAGTGCAACATTTTTTAGTAATTTGTCCTTCCTTTACTAGGATACTGTTCTCCGGGAGATGTCTGCTTCTGCCAGAGATTTATATCTTTAGAGTGGTTCGAGGTGGAAGGTTTCTTTGGCAGCTATGCCTTGGACTATAGACGGATGGTCTCTTGTTTGTCACTTTTTCATAAGTTGTATTTTGACATATCTTTCACATTCTCAGTTGATCCCTGATCCCCTGTTGCTGTCGAGAGCAACCAGATTCGCTGAACAGCAGCATCAATGTGCAGTAAATGTACCTCGCCTTCGAACTTTTCAGTTCCAGGGGACCTTTATTCCTCACGCCTTACGACTGTGGAACAGCCTCTTTACTGAGGATGTGTTGCAAACGGAACTTCAAAAGTTCAAGTGAATGTAATGCATTACTACCCTTATGCAATACATCTTATATTTAATACTTTGTTTACATTTTTATTTATTTATTGTTAGTACATCTGTTTTCTAATAACTGATCTCCTCTTTCTGTATTTCCTACTACCTTCTGTTATTTCACTCGAATGAACACCATTTTCTTAGTATGCTTGAATTTCAAGTTAGTTACCCCTGTGGGCTTGTTTCATATGGATAGTGTTCATCTTCTGAATAATAATAATAATAATAATAATAATAATAATAATAATAATAATAATAATAATAATAATAATAATAATAATAATAATAACAACAACATTGTCTATATTCATTAATCTCATGGTAACGGTTATTATATTGTTATTATTCTCATATATCATAAATCATCAATACCATGATTATCAGATTTACATTACATCCGACTCATTTTATATTTTATGATATCCAGTCTTCAAAGGACAGAAAAGGAACATTAAACGCAAAATAGTAATTTACTTCTCTCTCTCTCTCTCTCTCTCTCTCTCTCTCTCTCTCTCTCTCACTAAAGACTAAAGCCATAATTTGATGAAGAAAATTATAATACGGATGAATTTCAACATTTATTTTTACAAAAATCTTTTTTTGCTGTAGATAAAAACAAAATCAGAAAATGTATAAACACATAAGACTCAATATGATTGGAAGAAGCTTTTATGACATAAGTTGAATGAAATCAAACAATGTGAATAACAAATGGTTATGAATCTGAATATTTAATAAGCTGAACATAATAATCTTGACAAAACTTTTACGACAGAATTCTAGTAATTCAGAAGTGTGTGGTATTCTCTGAAACAAGGAGCGACACATAGTCCTACATTGCAGTCTTTACACATGAAATATGTCTGCTGGCCTTTCTTGGGCCTACGGGATGTATGCGAGCACACACGACATCTTAGTCTAGGTCGCAGTTGTTTTTCTGTTGAGGAACTGGATCAGGAAAGTGTCTTTCTGTTAGCCGCCTTGGCTGCGTTATTACGGTGCGGGTAATTATCTTGTTAGGTGCTGGAGGGTACCTTTCAATCAACTGCAGAACGACTGACTTAGAAAACTGTAAATATGACCCTTTCTTGCCAGTAACAAATCCATGCAAGTGATGACAGTTTACTAGTATCATATCAAGCAGACGGAAAAATAGTTTTATGTACCATCTCGTGGTTTTACGGATACACTTCACAGAACTAATAAGCATGTCGTTCTTGTCCACAATCCGCATTTTCTTATTATAGTCAACAACGCATGCAGGTTTTTGCACAAATTCCCTGGTCGACACCTTTTTCACAGTCTACCATTATATTTTCATGTACTGAAGATAACATATACACTGTCCTGTTATCCTGCCATTTTAAACCTAATATTCCATTGCAGTTTTGAGACGAAATCTCAGATTTGTTCACATCAGGAAATTTAGGCATAAATTTCCTATTTTTCCGGACTGTTCCACATGCTCCTGTTTCGTTGTCGCCCAAATACTTGAGCAGTTTTGGGCTGCAATACCAATTATCGAAATACAGGATGTGATGTTTTCCGAGATGCGAGGCCATAAATGTTTTACCACAGAACCAGATACCCCTAGATCCTCATCTACCAATATCTCTGTATCTTTTCCAGTATAGATTATAAAATCGACAATATAATCCGTTTTGGCATCACAAAGTTCAAATATTTTCACTCCAAATCGACTTCTTTTATCTGGAATGTACTGCTTGAAACTTAGCCTTCCTTCCATAACATTAAACTTTCATCTATGCATAAATCCTGGAAAGGTTGAAATTTTTCCCGGAATTTTCTACGCACACTGTCGAGCACGGGTTTAATTTTTTTAGTTTATTATCTGGGCTTGTTTCCTGTGAATTATCAACGAAATGTAGAACCCGTAGAATTTGAAGAAATCTGTCCCTTGCCATCAGCCTTCTCACTCCTTTTGTCTCGAATGTCTCAAGCGTAGTCCAGTAATCTACGATGCGATGTTTACTTATATGGGACATGATCATAATCACACAAAGGAACCGTATCATTTCCTCCACAGTAACCTGAGCAAATTTTCGCAAATACTTTGGCACTGCATCTCCTAGCGTATCAACAAGGAATCTCTGATAACGGTTTGTCTCTTCAGCAATCAGCCCCATAAATTCGTTGTCGAAAAATTAAAAAAATAGTCTACTTCCTTTGAATTTTCATTCACATTACATTTCGACGTAATGCCACTGCCACTGCTGTCAAATATGAAATCTCTGGGCTGGAAATTGCTGGCAGCCCACTCCCACTCATCACCTGGGTCACTTCGCTGTCTCCGCCTTCTTTTGACACCTTGGCTTTCATTTGTAGGTGGCAGATTTTCGTCATTTTCACTGTCGGTTGATATTTCATCACTGTCTCTTGTACCAGGACCATAATTATCCATTTCATTTCCTTCTAAATCCGATTCATTTTCATATCCAGAAAATGAGTCGAGAAGGTCTATAAAATAGTTATCCTCGTCGAGAGCTCTTCTCTCGATCTGCCGGCGGTCAACTCGAGGATGTCGTACCCTTGACCCGTCCTCCTGTGACATCTTGATGAAGACTAATGAATTTTATGGAAACACGTGAATTTATATGAATTCACTGTATGGCAACTGACAGACTGTTACCATATCAAGAAAAAGAGGCCAGTATTTCAATCATCAGTCCTTCACATAAAAGGAAATTACCGGTGCTCGTATACGACACAACAGTGTTCCGGGCCAGTTTATTAAATACGTCGTATACGTTACAACCGAAATCAAAGGGTTAAATTTCAGTTGGTGATAAATTCTTTGAAGACGAAGAATGTTCCTCAACAAAGTATATTTTTCGTATATTGTTACTTTTTTTCTGCTAGTTTTTAGGGCCACCAACTAGTTATTCTATCGACCGAAGGTTAACTTCCAGAGGGTCATTTGTTAAGAAAATTTTGATCTCTCGGACAATTGGCGTTCCTGCCTTCTGAAACACTGTTATGTTGACTCATTTATCTTCTTTCATGTCAAGAGAATTTTTACTTGTAATGATAATGTGGGCAACCTGTCATTTTATAAATGCTTATTTATCTTATATTTTGACATATATCTACTGGGTTGCGTAATCTAAATCTTCCTGTCATATATATATATATATATATATATATATATGAATGAGAGTAACATACATAACATGCCAGTCTTTATAGTGATTTGCTATGAAAGCTAAAAGAAGTGTTTATGAAGATGTGGTTTCCCAATTTTTTTTTGTTAGATGTACATTCAAAAGCTCATGAGTTACTGCCACCAAAGTCTTTCATAATTTTCATTTGTTGATTCTCAAGTTAATTACCATTCCGTTTTAGCACCTACGTTTGGAATTAAGAGAAGAATGGTATAATTCTGAAAGCCAGTCAGTAAGGGTATTTACTTGATTAATTTCAAGTGGTAATATACAATATTACGTGTTACATTGGTACCATATATTCCAAATGATAATAACTGCAAAGGTAAATGATGAAAACTTACAGTATGTAAACTTACAGTATCATGATGATGGTGATGATTAATACCATTAATAGCCGCGATAATCGTAGTATTAGTAGCGTAAATGTCTTTATGTGTGCGTATATTATATATATGTATATATATAATTTATATATGTATGTATGTATATATATACATACATACATATAATATATATGTATATATATTATGTGTATGTATATATATATATATATATATATATATATATATATATATATATATATATATATACATACTCAAAAAATATATATATATATATATATATATATATATATATATATATATATATATATATATATATATATATATATATATGCATATATATATATATACATACATACATACATACATACATACATACATACATACATACATACATACATACATACATACATACACACGCAGAACAAAACCTTTTCAGCGCAGACGTGCTTTTGTACTTACTGTGATATCGTTTAACTTCTACAATGATTTCCAGCAAGTGCGAAAAGTTTTTACATTATGTCTTGATTTGTCTCCACTTTACGGCTGTGTCTGGGTCCAGTCCAATAAGCTATATAACTATCTGTCTGGCCTTGTGTGTCATATTGAGGGAAAGTTTCCATTCTGTCATATAATTGCTGCAGTTTCCCCTGAAATGTTTTGTATTGTAAATCTGGCAAGGCAGTTCCTTAGAGTGTTTATCATGTAAATCACTTATTCACCCCTTTTGTTTATCTTTCCTTTTTCATTTTCATTTTTTTTAATTTGCATATTTTTATCGATTATTTTATTCGAGACAACGAAAGTGTTTTGAGTGAAATATCTGCGTTACTTTATTTTAACTCCAATCCTACTAACAATTTTAGTTTTTTGCAATTTATGATTATTGGTAATAATTTTTTTAACGTCATTAACAGGGTTAAAATGTTCCATTTATTTTGTTTAGCAATGATTATATTGTTGTTTTCGTTATTAACATATTGATAATATTAATTAACCTTTTTTACATAATCACCTCATGTTCTGCCTGCGCTGATATGCAGGTATACCTCAACAGCATAATTTTGCTTCGTTAGCAGAGAATGTGTAAGATTTAGGAGACTACTTTCCTTAACGCGAATCTGCTCATCCTACAAGCAATCGGAAATTATTATGAAATCAAGAAGTTTTTTGTTCAGGTAACTTTTAATGTTTTAATTACTTACTCTTAATGGGGAGCAGCATAAACAAGCATGGGATTTCAGAACGAGAGAACGTACTAAACTGAAGCGGGGAACGCGAAAAAATGGCAGCTGATCGTTGATCAACCTTTTGAAGGTTTAGGCCATTTTTTCCACAGCTTTCTAAAACTTATAAACAAGAAGAGGAAATTACTACTTTCAGGATAGAGCAGACGTACGTCCTCGAAGGCCCCGAGACGCAATCATTTCGAGCAGAGTGTGGCGTTCACGGATATCCAGAAAATCACCTCAGAGCTTCAGACAAGTAGTACTTAAGTTTGGCAACGCCGTCCGCGACGAAGGGTGTTTGTAATTGCCGTTCCGCCTATGCAAACAAACCTTGGGAGACAACACGTGATCTCTCTCTCTCTCTCTCTCTCTCTCTCTCTCTCAAAACAGAGCACTTATTTCTCTGTCACTTCTCCCATCCAGTTCTCTCTCTCTCTCTCTCTCTCTCTCTCTCTCTCTCTCTCTCTCTCTCTCTCTCTCTCTCGATGCGACGGCAAACATTCATCCTTCACTCTCAAAGGGGAAAAAAAGGACATTTCGATTTGAGCAGCTGAATACATCTTATGTTCAGTAATCACTTGAATGTCGCGAATGTGTAAACTGGTACAGAGGGCGCTTCCCTTTGATGGCGGGGGTGGAGAGGAGGAGGAGGAGGAGGGACGCCCCTTATAAGGGTTTGTAAAGATGGAACGTTATTAATTACGATGTCATTATCGAGGAAAATGGTCTTAATGGCAAGGAAATGATAAATTAGAAGACTGGTGAAAACAAAAATGGCTAAAACCAAATTAGGACAGTAAGGGGGGAAAATAATGATCTGTGTATCAGAATAATTAAACGGAAAATGGTATATAAAAATCGCTAAGATACATTTAAGTTTAAATGAAGTAAAGTTGAAAGGAAAATGGTTCTCAATTGGCCTCTTGTAATTTACTTATTGTCCAGCGATACACATCTCATGTGATAGACGTTATTTTTGGTACATCTATATAAGCTTTAGCTTTATTGCCTCGCTCAAATAAAAAACCAATGACAGAGGGTATTGACTCGCCATAATAATCATATGCCTTAGTAACATACCTTGTTACATGCTTTCGTAAATCATTATTCCTTATGAGCACCGAATCTTTTAGTGTATCTTTCGATACCTAATATTAGCTGGAAGAAGCTTCATCTCGTTTATCTCGGTGACTGGTTTTGTTGTCTCAAAACAAGCTTGGTTGAGTTGCCAACATATCTTAATTTGAAGAAATAAGAGTGATTAAGCCTTGAATTATAATGAAGTAATATATATTACCTGGCGATTAAATGATAAAATAAACAATGCAATCTAACTCCTTGGAAGACATTGGTTTGGGATAGAGCATGGTAGAACAGAACCAGTTTCTCCAGGTGAGTCAGAGGTAAACATTAGACTATTTAGAAAGGGGATGGGGGAGAAAATAGACAGTTAAATAAAACAGAGAAGAAAAGAATTGGGGTTAATTATAAAACCCTGCAGAACTCGTTTACAACTGATCACAGGAAAGCCTCTTTTCGAATAGACGTGATATTATTGATAGCCACCCTTGGCGGAGGGCTCGCTCAAGTAGATACGATCACCTATATTATCCATCTTATTAACCTCGTAAAAGGCCTATGAGAAACGCCGTTAAGTTTATGTTCAGTGGCAAATAAGGAGCCCTAAAAGTTTTGAACAGCGTTAACAAAAATGGTGAAACAGACCCAAGTAATTCTCTTTGATCCTTGAATTCGTAGTGGGCCAGAAGACTGATGCCATTTTTATTAACTAAGACCGAGAACAAACAAAAGCAGAATAGTCATTTCATTGGGAACAGATGATAGGAGGGACGGGAAACGTTCCAAACCTCGAAGCTTGCTGAGAACGGTTAAATAAAAACTTTGAAGTTGAGAAAGCTGTGAAAAGCTTAAGCTCTTCATAATAAATTTATGTTGATTTTGGCTTCGTGGCCACTTCAGTATGATCAGAATTGAAAAAGGTGTGGTAGATTACTATGGTACTTAATTTCATTTCTCCGGGGGCGGGGGCGTTAGTTCCGTCAGTGCACCTCATGCGGGGTACTATAGGCATTACTTAAAATTCTTTGCAGCGTCCCTTCCGCCTCTAGCCGCAACCAATTTCATTCCTTTTACTGTACCTCCATTCATATTCTGTTTGTTTCATAGCGCAACTCCTGCTACACCTTTCAAATCTTTTTGCTGTCAGTTTCCCTTTTGGCGCTGGATGGCATCATAGATCCCAGCGCTTGGCCTTAGGCCTAAATTCTGTATTCTATTCTATTCTGTTCTATAATTTCATTTGCTTAAACTAACAAAAACAGAAATTGTTGTAGAAGCTGTTTAATCAAAATGCCTGTAGGTCAACGTAAAGCCCCTACAGGTGAATAAGCCTGATTCACATATTAGAAAAATATCCGGACGTCTATGGCTGGGAGCCCTTGGCATTAAATGATTTACAGTTATTCAGTGGATACGAACAAATCGGTCTGTACTTTTAAATCTCTATATTGCTTTCAAAAGAGTAAAAGAGTGTTTGAAATGGATTTCCCTGTCGAATATAATTTTCCATTACAGCCAATAAGTTTTAGTTCGCTTCATTCAACTTTTATCTGACCTATTTTTCTCTTTTCCATGAACCTGTTATATACCATTTTGAAAATATGGATGCTTATTGTACATCAACTGCTGGCCCTTTATTCCCGTTTGACAGACACTTTATATTTCAATAAAAGTTTTTATTTCGTTAACCCTTACCTTAAATTCATTTCCGGTAACTGATATTCATCTCAATTCACGTGAAATATTTTCGTATTTCTTTTCAATGGCTGCAATGATTTCCATCCATTAACCTCTTTGTAACTTTTTACCTGACACATAGACTTCATTGATTTCATAGATTTCCGTGTTTTCTGGCGTGTAATGTTATTTTGTAATGAGCATCTTAGTCATATTTTCTATTTGCTTAAGATGATTTACGTACCGCTTTCGTACTCCTATGAATGATTATTGTTCACTAGGTCAATAAATCGAGTTAGGTATTCTGCGTGAATATGTGCCCGTTCACGCAAACGTTCTACAGTACACTAATATTTAAGGAGATAAAAAATAATTAAGAAAAATATGCATTTTAGTTATAATAAAAATTTTATGTATGCAAATCTTCTGATTGTTATGTTCACAAAAAATAATTAAGAAAAATATGCATTTTAGAGTTATAATAAAAATTTTATGTATGCAAATCTTCTGATTGTTATGTTCACATCCACACTATTCTACCTGTCTAAATCTGTTCTTTTCCTCCCTCTTCAAATCCACGTTGCTCTTCCCTGTCTAGAGCCATTTCTTTTCTTCTATCTAAATTGACTCTTTTCTTGCCAGTTTAAATCTATACTGCTATTCCCTGTCTAAAAATCCACTCTTTTCTTCCCTGTCTAAATCCACTCTTTTCTTTCCTGTCTAAATCCACTCTTTTTCATCCTTGTCTAAATCCACTGTTTTCTTCCCTGTCTGAGTCCACACTGCTATTCTCTGTCTAAATCCACTCTTTGCTCCCCTGTTTAAATGCACACTGCTCTTCCCTGTCTAAACCGATTTCTTTTCTTCCCTGTTTAAATCCGCTCTTTTCATATCAGTCTTTGTGATCTGTCGTACGGTCTCAGTCATAATCTCACCATATACTCTCCCAGTACACATAGCTTTTTCCTTTTATCCCTATAGTTCTCACAGTTAGCTTTGTCAGTTCCCCCTTCACATAGAGGACAATTATTCCTCGATTTAGACGCGGTCCTTAAAACCTATTGTGCCTCTGATAACCTAAACTGATAATTAGGCAATTAGTACTTAGTCATCTCTGGTAAGGGAGGGGTGGGGGGATTGTTGTCACAGCTAGTTTGTATAGGTATGTTGGGTTGAAACCAAAGGAAGAATAGAACTGAAGGGCCTTATTTCACCTGAACAGTTTTGCCTTACAGCAGGTCACTTCGGGAAACTTTAATAAGAAAAGTATTTGTCGAACTTGTTTCCATATTTTTCAAGATATCAGCGTAAATTAACATTAAGTAGTAAAGACCACAAGTGCTGTTTGTAGCCATTACAGGATCGAATAGAGAAATGACACTTTGTTGTTTATGATTAGTCAGACAAACAGGCGACAAAATGATATGGATAAACATGTTTTTGTTGATGACCCTAAGTCAATCTATTATATATGAAGAAAGAGAGGGGCCTGTTTTTCATAGGATGATATCAAAGTTAAAGTTATTTTTCATTTTATATTGAATGCAGACTGTTTCTATTAAAATTCCACCAATGGAACTAGTATTTCTGAATAAAATGTCATATTTAACCGCTAAATTGGTTGAAAGCATGCTATAGAGGGATTATAGGTCGCTTTAATTCCTCGGGACTGTGACAAAAATATGGTTTCCTTGTGATATCTGTTTTCCTACTTTTTTTTTTTATTGATTGGCCTATATCGAATACATTACTCCAAGAAATTTTTATATTACTTTATGACCTTACAAAAGAATGCTCCTTATCAGTTCGACCTATGGTAAGTGGATACGAAGAAGCATCTATTAAACTTAACCTTTTGAGGGGATGGATTATATTAGTGTAGGTTGGTACAAATGGTAAATATCACTAAGGTAAAGATAACTTGCAAGTAAGTTTGCAGCATCACTAGTGAAATACAAAAAGATTTTTCGGCAAACAAAGATTCATGCATACATACCATAATTTTGTAACACTTGGCTGTTTACAATAATCTGGGAATAATTTACAACCAAAACGATTTATTTACATGGTTATAAACCTCATCTCAACGTTCGAGATGCACGGGTGATAAACATCATTTGAACATTCCACAAAAAATCACTTCTATTCCTGTTGATCAGACAATGAATTGTGTATCTGGTTAGTCATCTGTATTCGGTCGCTACCGAAGGTTGATACTTTCTCTAGTCAGTCTTTGAGGCAAAAAAAAAAAAAAAAAAAAAAATATATATATATATATATATATATATATATATATATATATATATATATATATATATATATATATATATATATATATATATATATATATATGTGTGTGTGTGTGTGTGCCCTTGCTTGCTTGCTTGTGTACTATTTGTGCATATGTGTATAATTATGTACAGTACAGTCAGCGCTTCGTCTCTCTCTCTCTCTCTCTCTCTCTCTCTCTCTCTCTCTCTCTCTCTCTCTCTCTCTCTCTCAGCTATATTCTCCCCCCATTACCAATATATCTATCTGCTTGTTAATTTTTGAACAGTCTAACTTTCGTTAAAGAGCAACTTTTAAACCATTTTAACAAGTTTTCCTATTTAACTTTCCTCGCTTCGTATTACTGAGTTTTATGGCATTCTAACTTAACTGTATGTTAAATTCAGATACGCAAAATATAAGCAATACGTGAACGGTAAGTACGGAGTTTCCGTGTCGCGTTCGATCGCCACCATAAGGGTGCATATCTGATTACCACCGAAGGAAGGGATCTACGTCAAATAAGAACGCTGTTGAAAGGGAAAACAGGGTAATGAAAGAGGGAGATGGAGGCTTGAGTGATGGTGTTTTGAGTCAATGAGAAGGCGCCCGAATCGTGTGTGTAATGTCTCTTCAAATTCCTTTGAAAATGCAAAAGTGCTGAGGCTAATTTTGAGCATGCACATGTGGTTTAGGGATTTTGCTTTGCGTCGCTTATGCGTCAGTGCGTATTCCCGGCTGGTTTTATATGAAATTCCCCAATGCCTTCATGAATCTGTTCGGACGTGTTGTATCTTTCTCATGGAGCTGAATTTATCGTAAAGGATACGCTGACGGGGTTAAGATATCACTAATGAAACTAGTTTTGTTAATATGATTGTGTCTTTTTATCGTTCCTGTTTTTTTCTCATTGTATTAGTAATTTACTTGCGATCATCGTTATTTCTTTTTCGGGAATTATAATGACAACTGCCATTTCTCGATTCTGTCTTTGATTTGGCTGCAATTTCATGCAGACGAGTTTTTAAACAGGAAAAATTCTACCATTGTCTCTCAGGTATAAATTGTTATCACTGGTTTCGTCATTAGAGCACTAGGTAATCTTTGAAAAACATAACAATGTCATGTAATCCTTTTGCATATTAACAAAAAGGCAAACTGTAGTCCAGGTCAATTTCAGTGCCATACCCTTTCATATAAATGAAAAAAAGGAATTCACTCAATTTTTAAAGACTTCGTGTTATCATCCGTGCGCGTATATCACCGCGTGTATATAGGGTTTTGGCATCGTACCCAACGTAGGCAAGGTGTCTCTGGGCATGATGCCCAATGCTAAGTTCAGTCAGCATCAGGTTGCGACAGTGGGAAGAGTGGAAGAATGTGTCTCGATATACCGGTTGCTTTTTGACGAAAGCCCGGAAGGTGCCGCTGTGACCAGTCCTTGAAGGTTTATCGAGATATATGGAAGTTCAAAAGCCATCGTTTTGGAAAACTTGAAATTTTAGTGTATGCCGTGCGATCTGAAAATGATTTGAAAGTTTTATGTATGTGTGGAGGACAAAAATCAGTGGCAATTGCTAGTGCTGGGTTATATTGCTTTTGATCACTGGATGAATGAGTAATTGTTACATCTGTTATCCTTCACAGTGACCTAAAGGTCTACTTTTCTTCAACTATAATGATAGGCAGTTATCTCCAAACTCATTAAGGCACAATTATATAATGCCGATCTGAAATCCTTTTGATGTACTAGCCCCTTCAGTCACCTTTAACCTGTCGCATTTATTAGTGTCTACATATGCCAGTATTCAACAAGATTTATCATAAAAAGTATCTTTAAAAATTCCTGAGCACACGAGTAATAACAATCGTCTTAAGCAGTTTAAGTGTTTAGTGACTCGAGGTCGAATTAAATCAGTGTTGTGCATCAGTGTCGTATAATCCCCCATTTCTTCTTCTTTCAATTCTGACAAGACTCCAAGATGAAATCGTTCCCAGCTTTCTTTTCTATTCTGATCGTCCTACAAGGTAAATAAAGTAAGATTGTTACCTTGAAAAGTATAGCTACATGTTTGGAAATGTTGTAAGTGTTTGGTTTTGGTGATATGCTAAAATGAGAGAGAGAGAGAGAGAGAGAGAGAGAGAGAGAGAGAGAGAGAGAGAGAGAGAGAGAGAGAGAGAGAATGCTGAATAATTCTTTATTATGATTGTTCAGGGAACAGGCAATAAACTTATGATGTTACAAAGATTGCAAATAAACTAAGTTTTTATGTTATCACTGTTCGTAAAAGGT
>NC_089744.1:27987500-28037500 GCF_040412425.1 Macrobrachium rosenbergii | reverse complement strand
AATGGTGTTCATGACATACTCTCTTCATAATACATTTTTTATTAACAAAATTTATTACTGCAGCATATTATCTCATTGAAGAAAAGATACAGAAACCAGTTATTTCTGTATCAAGGCCCTTGACTCATGTAGCAACATTGACTTCGTAGGTGGCAGTTATGATGCTTGTTTAGGTCGAGAAGCTCTGGTATCTTGTGAAGGCTTGGGCAATGTGCCTAAACTGAGAAGGAAATTGATGAAAGGAAGTTGATGACAGTTGGCTGCGGTTGTGGAAAGCGAATAGATCTGATATTCTTGATCATGTGATTGCAGGCTAATTTTTTTTTTTGTCTGCAGGTGGGCGAGATTATAAATAATAGTTATGACACCCAGTCTATAGCTTATACACTGTATCCAAGTATAATAACTATGAAAGGGGATTCTGTGAAATTGCTGTCTTCATGATGCTTGGTCATATAACAAGTCCATGTTACAGAATCAGATTATATCGCAACCGTATAAAAGAAATTTAAAACACGGGAGAACAAATGAAAGAAATTGATCTCTAACGAAATAAAGATGAAAGGGGAAATGGTTTGACGTTTTCAGCTGTTCTCCATTATGTATAAACAGTATATATGTATACTGTATATATACATGCATATATACATATGCACATATAATTAAATTTTCTTTTCATCGCTTGGGTACAAATTCTTATACTTTTATGTATGTATATAAGTATACATATGTATGTATACGTACAAAAATCCATTTAGAGTGTTTCACTTAAGCCCGTTTTACTCTAAAAGCTATTTTTTCTCTTAGTTACTGGCAGAGGTAAATAAAAGTGAAAATATCGCTTTGGTATTACTTGTTAATTTAATTTTAATGGGTTAGGCACTTACGGAAAGACCATATTATTAATTACATCTGAATTTTGCAACATTGAAGTAGTGCTATAGAATTCCTCCAGCAGCTAATTTACCTTTCGACCGAGTTCTCTTGACGGGTGATGAGCAAACGTTAAATGGAAAGTGCGTTGATCTTTTTGATAACAGGCTAAATAGGGGGGGGGGGGAAGAGACAACTACTGATAATAAATGTTGGCGGAGGAAAAGATAAAAGTGAAGTTCACTTGAGGAAAGAGGCAGATGCATCAGCACTTGTTTGAGCCTTTCTTGAATAAGGTAAAGGAGTGATATAACAGGAAACTAACATCTGCAGGAAAGTACCCTCTTCTTAGCTTCTTTAAATAAGTCTTCGCAATCGTCGACGAGGACGTTTACTTGTTCACAATTATCTCCCGAGGATATGGCGACCGAAAGCTTTGTTCATGCAGCCCTCTCTCTCTCTCTCTCTCTCTCTCTCTCTCTCTCTCTCTCTCTCTCTCTCTCTCTCTCTCTCTCTCTCTCTCTCTCTCTCAAGCGAAATCTCTATCTCTCTAAAAAAGATGAAATATCTCTCTCTCTCTCTCACAAAAGCGAAATATGCCATGGAGTTTTGCATCGCAGAGCCAACAGGAATATCCATGAGCAATTTGCGTCCGCCGATTCAGACACAAATAGGAGGTGGAAAATTTCTCCACCTGATGTGATGTTAACAATACGCAAAAAAAAAAAAAAAAAAGTTTGCGTCTCTCGACAATCAAGCTAAGGAAAAATACGGCGGAGGCAGGTCAGGGAATTCGTGTTTAACTTTGAACATTTCTCTTTTAGGGAATAAAAAATTGGGCCATGAGAATGTATTTGGGGATATTAACAGAAAAAATCGAACTCGTAATGTACATACATACAGTCTCTCTCTCTCTCTCTCTCTCTCTCTCTCTCTCTCTCTCTCTCTCTCTCTCTCTCTCTCTCTCTCTCTATTATATATATGTATATATTATATAAATTTATTTGTATATGTATACATTTTATATATGGAAATGTATGTTTGTATGTATATATACATATATATATATATATATACACAAACACACACACAAACATTGTATCGGTTGATAACTTTTTACAAACCGTTTGTCGGTTTTATTTCCGTATTACTGCTATTGCTGCTATGCTAACGTTGGTGCTCTCTTGATAGCTATATTTATTATGACTTATATCTTGTTGATATCATTATTTTAGTTCCATATCCATTGCACCAATTATATAAAGAAGAGGAAAGTTTCTGCATGTTTATATAGTGATGATAGTGAATGCCATAATTCTGAAAAGCAAACTACCTTAGTAGTTTATATGACTTAATTACAAACGTGATTTTAAGAATTAGTCGTCAGAAATGCCCATGAAAGTTACATATGAGCTTTCTGTGGTCGTAGTATTTAATTATATCAAGTTTGCTTTGCCATGCACGCCAGCAGCACAAAAGGAAAACTAGCACGAAGAACTTTGCACACGTTTGTTCAGGATTAAACATAGCACTGGAGTCGGATGGAGGGTTTTCTTTGAACCTTTGAAGCAAAGCTTGACAAACCCTGCAGGGAAACGGCACCAGAAATTGACCAATTCCCTTTCTGGGACATTTACAAGTTTCGCCATTCAGGTGGAGAGCCTTTGGAAGTGCCCAAAGCGTTGCTTGTTGGACTTCATTACCTTTAATATAGAGGAGTCGGTGCGCATAGAGGAATTTCTTCCATGGAATAAGGGTTCGACCGGGGTTTCCTTCGACGGGAGAGAGAGAGAGAGAGAGAGAGAGAGAGAGAGAGAGAGAGAGAGAGAGAGAGAGAGAGAGAGAGAGAGAGAGGATAGGGGTCCCACATCTGGCCCTTACAATAAATAGAAAACGTTTATTCGACATATGACTGTCAAAGAAATTTTAGATTCTATTGCCACCAGATTGCACAGTGAAAGTTTCGTTAATTTATGCAGGTTTATTTACAAATTTTAATGCTCATCTTAATTTCTGTTCACAAAATTAGTTTCTTTTACACTGGAAAAGCTAAATATAACAGTTATCCTTTAAATAAATGAGGCATCTATTTGTCTGTGTAAGCCAGGATTAGAATACCAGGAGCTATCAGTGAACTAGCAAAGTAAAGTGTAGATATTAAATGCAAAATAGAGGCAAACAGATTGAAGTCTTTCGAAAATGATATATTGTGCAGTATAAAGGGTGGTAAAAAAGAGACTGAAAGAATGATACGAGAAAAGTTTACATACATAGAAATGGGGAAAGGTCGTCAATTCCGAAAGGCTGAATCTTATTTTGATAAGGGTCGTTCATTTAGAAATAAAGTAGATTATTATTATTATTATTATTATTATTATTATTATTATTATTCAGAAGATGAACCCTATTCATATGGAGCAATCCCACAGGGTCCATCGACCCGTAATTCTAGCTTCCAAAGAATATGGTGTTCATTAGAGTATGAATTTCTTGTTAGGAGAGGAAAATGCAAAAATTGCGGAATTGAAACGGTAGAAGAAGTGTTAAAACGGAAGGGTGAAGGGCCTTATTATCTGGGGAGCAGGGCAGTGCTTGCTGGATAGAGCTAAGTGGCGCAGAGGGGGTGGGGGTGTTAAACGAAGTTCTGATGAGCTTTTTGCGTAGGCGCATAGGGCAACTAATGTTTTGGAGTTTTCAGCATCTGAAATATATTTCAAGACACCATTATTTTCTGTGCCTGAAATTGTCTACTTGACTTAAATTGGGATCATTTATTTCTTATTCTATTAATAATTTTCTTCATTGATGTCTTTTGTTCATCACTATATATCATCCTCTTGTATTGTATGGTGTATATATGTATGTATATATATATATGTATGTATATATATATATATATATATATATATATATATATATATATATATATATATATATATATATATATATATATATATATATATATATATATGATGAACGTATAAATGATCCAGATTTATGATGGGTTTTTCTAATGATTATTTATTTCATTTATCAAAAAATTTCGTTTAATCGAATTTTTCGAAAAATAGTTTAAGAACTTTTACTTGTAATTTCATTGACTTTTTTAGTAATTTTCTAAGACTCCACCCTAGATAACTGAATTTATATTTATATCGTCATTTTACAATAAACGCCACAAGTGAAAATAATTTACAATTTTCATTTCACACCTTCACAAAAAAAAGAAAAAAATCAGGGAGAAAGGAACAGACAGCAAAAAAAAAAAAAAAAAAAACGTGGCCCATGTCGTGAAATCCCAAGCGTACAGTTTGGTGCAATACTTTGATTACTGCTATCAATAGTATGTTGACAGGCCAATACAAAAACCAATTTACTATGTCTGTAAACAAATTTTTTTTTTAACGGTCGAAGAAATGAAGAATACTATTGAAGATATATATAGTAAAGGACAAGGTATGCAGATAAGAATGTTCCTTTGGTCGCTACTGGTGAATCGTCTGAAGTATAAACTGAAGGTTTAATCCCTGGCCCCAAGTTATTGCATGATACACGAAAAATAAACGTATACACTCATACAATCATGTATGTATGTATGTATGTATGTATATATATATTGTGTGTATATATGTAAATATTCATATCTATATTTATATATAATATATATGTATGCATATATATACATATATATATATATATATATATATTATATATATATATAAATATTTATATATATATATATATATATATAATATATTATATATATATAATATATATATATTATATATATATATATATATATATATATATATATATATATATATATATATATATATATATATATATATATATATATATATATATATATATATATATATATCTTGGAGATAAAGTCGTCGTGACAGGGGTAGACTTGGGGAATCTCATTATACTGATGAATTTCAGAACGAAGAACATCCAAAGCATATTTTTAACTCTTTATTTTTGACGTTTCGGTACAAATCTGGTACCATTTCCGAAAAAATCAGCTGAAATGAGCAAAATGGTAAAAGTTTATACAATATTAATTACAAATATAATAAAGGTCGAAAGATTAAAAGAAAAAGCTAAAGAACTAAAAACTAGGAAAAGATAATATAAAACATATTTACATTATATGTACAAAGGAAATGAACTGCCATCAATGTTTAAAGCTGGCTTATTTAATCTGATCAATATAGATCCTAAAATTCTGAGCTCCTGTTCATTCTTGGACTTGTCAATATTTTAAAGTCCTCTCTGTTTACAGTTACGTGACATAAATTTTGACAGTAATCTGTCATTATTCTTCATATCAACCACTTGGCTGTAAATGAATTTAGGTTGAGAAATTCAAAGGAGTGTTTTGATAACATAACAAATTCCAAACTACCAGAAACATCAGTCATGACTAGTTTTGACACACTGTAGAATCTCTCTACGCCAACAAGAAACTATAAAAGAAACTATCGAAATAATCACTGATTCTGTCTATGAAAATGACAACCCATTTCGAAACCTGTCAAAGAAAGAATTTGAACACCTACTGAACTTAGTAACTGAAGATAATTTCTTTATCTTTAATAACAGGTATACTTGAAACAGATTGAAGGTTTGTCCATGGGCAACCCTATATCAGCTACCTTCGCTAATATTTTTATGAGTCACCACGAACAACAGTGGTTACTTAGTTGCCCAAAAGAATTGAAACCTGTAATATATACGCGATATGTGGATGACACTTTCTTGTCTTTTGAAAAAGAAGAACACGTTATGCCCTTTTTTAACCATCTTAATACTCAGCACGCGAAGATAAAATTAACGATGGAAAGAGAGGTCAATAACAGAATACCTTTCCTTGATCTACTCATAGGAAATGATAAAAACAATTCTGAAATAAAAGTATCTATATTTAGAAAACATACCTTCGCCGAACTCGGTTTAAGTTTCCTAAGTGCCTGTTTTGAAAAAATGCAAAACAAATGCCATCACCACACTTGTACACCGAGCATTTAACTGATCCTCAAATTATTCATTATTTCGTAAAGAGGTAGAATTTTTACATTCATTTTTTAAATCTAGTGGTTTTAGTGACAATATTTTTTATGGTTACGCACGTAGATTTTTAAATAACAAATTTACAGCAATTGATCAAAAGAGTGGCCCTGAAAGAAACAATGTATTTTAGGTTTCCTTACATATCTAAATACGTAAACCACACATTATGTAAAGAACTAAGAGAACTATTCCAGTTATATTTGCCTCAAACTGACTTGAAACTAGTGTTATATAACAACTTTAAAATAAAAGCATACTTCAGTTGTAAAGAGAAACTAGCAAGTGGTCTGTGTTCGTCGATTGTTTACAAAAATTACGTGTTCCAAGTGCAATTTGGAATATATCGGTTCCAGTGTAATCTTTAGTTTCGAATCGACCAACACAGAGCTGTCAGTTCACGAACAGCCGTACCACAGGTAAGACCTCTTCAGTCAGCAATAAGAGATCAGTGTCAAAATTTATTTCACGTATCTGTAAACAGAGAGAACTTTAAAATATTGACAAAGTCCAGGAATGAACAAGAACTTAGAATTTTAGAATCTATATTGATTACATTAAACAAACCAGCTTTAAATGTTGATGGCGGTTCATTTCCTTTGCACATAATGTAAATATGTTTTATATTATCTTGTCCTAGTTTTTAATTCTTTAATTTTTTCTTTTAATCTTTCGACCTTTATTGTATTTATAATTAATATTGTATATACTTTTACCACATCCATGTCTTTTGCTCATTTCAGCTGATTTTTCGAAAATGGTGCCAGATTTTTACCGAAACGTCAACAATAAAGTTAAAAATGTGCTTTGCATGTACTTCTGTTCTGAAATTCATTTATGCACACATGCATTATATATATATATATATATATATATATATATATATATATATATATATATATATATATATATATATATATATATATATATATATACATATATATGTGTGTGTGTGTGTGTGTGTGTGTGTGTTACCCAATCGAGAGGAAATTTCATTGCTTACCTGTGTCTACAAAGTTGAGAAGACCCATCTATTGGTAGCTTCAAAGTGACTGCATCAAAAGGCTACTGGTGGTGAATATTTGTGCCTACTCGCCCTGCATTCTCTCTCTCTCTCTCTCTCTCTCTCTCTCTCTCTCTCTCTCTCTCTCTCTCTCTCTCTCTCTCTCTCTCTCGCAGGTCTACAGCGAAACAAGCTTTACCCAAAATAATTTATTTGACAACATCTAACATAACTAGATTGCAAGAAATAAGAGATGAGATAAAATGGAATACTAATGTTCCCCAAAAGATCAGTCATATTACAGTGTATCATATTTAACTAATTATTGTCTTTACATCATTAACTCACAATAGGACAAAATAAGTCAAAGACCAGTACATTCCCAATGAGTACATCTTTAACCTCTTTCTCAGAGAAACATCTGAAGAGGCCAAATAAAGCTCTTGTTAAACAAAATGCATAAAAATAAAGATATGGGAATTCCTCCCATGTTACTTATAAAGTACTCACAATATAATAAATACTTGACACAAGAGACAATGTATAAATGAATAAAGTAATCTACAGTTTGGGAAATCAGATATGGTTCCTACCTCCAAACAGCCGTGTTCACGGTCTTAATTACTAGGTCTCGAACCACAGGCTTCACTCTTCTTCTTCTTCTTCTTCTTCTTTTAACGTGCTTTTATTCCCATTTTTGTATGGGGTAAGCACGATGCCTTCTTTTGAAGGACTTTTTGATTTGGCTTTGGGGTAGACCTGTGGTCTCGATCGGCTGCCCTGCCTGACATCGCTTAGACCCCGGTACGTATGTTTCATGTATCATACCCGACCCATCGCCCTTTCTTCCCAGCAGCGAGAAGTTATTGCGCGGGTATGGCGAGAGTTCGAGACGTGTGAGATGTTTGTTATGTTTTTAGAAGGTGTTGTAGTGGCTTTGTTTTGTGTGTGTATTTTAGTCTGTAACATCCATTTGCTTTTTAAGCAAACCTATCCGTTGATTACATATATAATCCCGGGATGTCTACACGGATAGCAAAGTGTCTGCCTCTTTGATCAGTCGGCTGCGGGATTGAACCCGCGCCACAGAGCTTCACTGAAGACTTTTAATAATGTTCACTGTTGGTCTTCGAATGATCATTTTTCTCATAACTAATCCCTTCACACCCTGGGACTCCACCCAAAAGAAACGCACATACACACTCCTATACCGGAACCTGGACATTTCCAGCGAACGCACTCAAGAAGTTGTGGCGAGTTCCCACGCCTTGAGAATACCTGACAAAAACATCCTCTTAAGGTTTTTCAGAGTGTGTTTTGCCACACTTATTAATTAAACATCTACTGTGTACTGTAATTCATAAAATACTTGTGACCTATAAGCTTTTCATATACACACAGAAATACATGATTGCATGAGTATATACGTTTATTTTTAGTATATCATGCAGTAACTGGGGGCTAGGGATTAAACCTTCAGTTTATACTTCAGATGATTCACCAGTAACGACCAAAGGAATATTCTTATCTGCATACCTTGTCCTTTACTATATATATCTTCAATATAATTCTTCATTTTCCCGACGCTTAAAAAAAAAAACTTTGTTTATAGACAGAGTAAATTGGTTTTTGTATTGGCCTGTCAACATACCATTGACAGCAGTAATCAAAGTATTGCACCAAATTATATGCTCGGGATTTCACGACATAGGCCAGGTTTTTTTTTTTAATTTGCTGTCTGTTCCTTTCTTCCTGATTTTTTAATTTTTTGTGAAGGTGTGAAATGAAGATTGTAAAATATTTTCACTTGTGGCGTTTATTATAAAATGACGATATAGATATAAATTCAGTTATCTTTTGTGGAGTCTTAGAATGTTACTAAAAAAGTAATCAAAATTACGAATAAAAGTTCTTAATCTGTTTTTCGAAAATTCGGCTAAATGAAATTTGTGATAAGTGAAATAAATAATCATTAGAAAAACCCATCATAAATCTACATCATTTATACGTTCATCACTAAAGTTCTTAATTGCTTGACATTTCTTTTTACATAACTTGCTCTCCATCCACATAATAATTATTAATTTCTCCTTGTGTATTGTTCATGTACAGCTTTCAAGATAATATCCATATTTTGTTCTTCATTTATTAGGAGGCTAGTGTTCAAAGTATATTTCTTAAAAAGAAAAACGAACGATTAATCCCATAGGGGGAAAGGGACAAACCACAAAACGCATACTCGAGTGAAATATGAAACTAAAACAATAAAAATAAGAATGAATTTATTTCGATTCACTTGTATTCATTTGTAATGCCCACGCGGCTGAAATTCCTGCCGCTGAAATAAGATAAATTTCTTCACTGGGGCAAAATAATTCGCTCCTCTCGAAACCAAACTTAGTCTTTAATATTCGGAGCAGAATGCGTTCGTTTTATAACGTTAAAAGTTAGGTGATAAATAGCCTGACGATGCAAGCTGGATTTGAACCGACGCTCCGCGTAATAAATTGCTCCGGGGAGTAAGCAAATATATTTATACGCTAATATCCACGGGGACGGAAACTCTTTTTATATATATATATATATATATATATATATATATATATATATATATATATATATATTGTTATATTTATATAACACAGGAGGTGGGTGGTTGCTAAAACTGTCAAGATCCAAAGAGGGAGAGGGACAGGCATGTTGATATCCTGTTGATATCTGCCACGCTTCTATACCTATCGTGAGTGTTCCTGGAACCCCAAGTTGCCCTTTGGTGTCATTCGAATTTCTTTCTTCTTGAAATATAGGTGTGAAATCTATTCTGCATTTCAATGCTTGTTTATCTGTTTTAATCATTTTATAACAAATGTAATTTTAATGTTCGTTCTTGTCTGAGTCATTTTAATGATTGTAAAGTTGCTTGTCTTTTTAGCCTTGAAAATGGGACTTGTGGTCCAGAAACGTCGGCAACCTTTATATATATATATATATATATATATATATATATATATATATATATATATATATATATATATATATATATATATATATATATATATATATATATATATATATATATATATATATATATATATATATGTGTGTTGTGTATATATGTACTGAGCACATACAAATATATATAGAAATACTAAAATGAGTTATGTAGAGATCTCGTTCTTCATTGTAACCCACTGGCTCTCACACTAGTCTCCTTGGGTCTCCTTCTATTGTCAACTTATTACTACTAGTCATTCTTCGCTTCATTTGCTTTCATTCATTTCCATTTTTAAGGATATGATGTCTTTATTTAATGATCTTCATTAAATATGGAATAAATTTGTTGGTTAATAGATCATCTTTAACCAGCAAAATGCAATTATTTCTAATTCATTTCTCAATTGCCGTCGATGGAATGAGATGTTGATGAGTGTGAGCGAATTTAGAAAATAGAAAAGACCCTCTGAAAAAGAATAATTATACATACGAGTATGTATGTATGTATGTATGTTATATGCATATATATACACACATACATATTTATGTGTATGTATATATAATTCTTCTTTCTCTGCATCTTTTCCCACTTCTATGTGGGGTCGATGTTTCGGACAGCTTTCCTCCACCTGGCTCGGTCAAACACATCGTCCTCTGACAATTGTTTGTGTCTCAGATCTTCTGTAACTACATCCATCCACCTTCGCTTTGGTCTTCCTCTTGCTCTCCCACCAGGAACCCCATCTGCATCACTCTGCTCCCTACATATGTCTCATCCCTTCTCATCACATGGCCATACCACTGCAGTCTTCTCTCCTTGTTCTTCTTTGATAGTTCTACGACTTTAGTAGTTCCTCTTATTCTTTCATTTTTGATCCTGTCCATTTTTGTTACTCCACACATCCACCTGAGCATTTTCATCTCTACCGCATCCAATTTCTTCTCTTGCACTCTCTTTACTGGCCATGTTTCTGCTCCATACATCAAAACTAGTCTTACTCTTGTCTTATACAGTCTTCCTTTAACCTTTATATTGATTCTGCGGTCGCACAAGACACCTGACATCTTTCTCCAATTTTTCCAACCAGCTTGCACTGTGTGTTATTTCTACATCCAAATTTCCATCATCAGCCACTGTTTAACCAAGATACTTAAATTTTTCTATTCGGTTCAACCTTGTCCCTTCCATACTAATCTCGGAGTCTTGATCTTCATTAAAACTTAGGTATTCAGTCTTCTTCCTACTGATCTTTAAACCTCTGTCTTCCAGTACCTTCCTCCATTGCTCTAGTTTTGACTCCACTACCCCTCTGTTGGTGCTGCATAACACGATGTCATCAGCAAACAACATACACCAGGGGGATTGATTGCTTATTCCTTGAGATAGCACATCCATTATCAGGTCAAAAAGATATGAACTTAAAGCAGATCCTTGATGTAAACCAACTCACTGGTATCCATTCAGTTAACCAACACTGCTCCTAGCCTGCATTTTACTCCGTACATATCTTGGACCAATCTCACATACTTCTCCGGTGTTCCCTTTACTCGCATGCAGCTCCAAACCTCTTGGCGTGGTACTCTATCGTATGCCTTTTCCAGATCTATGAATTCTATGTGCAGGCCATTCTGCTTTTCCTGGTGTTTTTCCTTCATTTGTTGGAGGGCAAACGCTGCATCTGTCGTTCCTCTTCCTGGCATGAAACCAAACTGTTCGTCACCTACAGATGTTTCTTCTCTAATTCTTTGATCCATTATTCTTTCCCAGATTTTTATGGTGTGAGACGATCTCCTGTGACGAATTCGCTCGGGACCACGACGGGCTCCCTGTAGATTTTCTCTGCTGCGGACGGGTCGCCATTGGCTCTGGGGGTGGTTCTCAGTCCAAGGAGGACCCAAGGCAGCTGGTACTTCCAATCCTCGGCGGTGCAGCGGCCCATGAGGGACGCCTTCAGGGACCTGTGGAATCTCTCCACCAATCCGTTGGCTGTGGGGTTGTAGGCAGTGGTGGTGTGGTGAGAGGTTCCCAGCAGGTGTGCCATGGCAGACCACAGCTCGGACAGGAAGGCCGGGCCCCTGTCGGTGGTTATGTGGTCCAGGACACCGAACTGGCTGATCCAGCTGGAGAGGAGGGCCTCGGCGCAAGCACTGGTGGTGGCTTCCTGTGTGGGTGTCACTTCAGGCCACCTGGTTGAGAGGTCGACGATCGTCAGGAGGTATCTGGCCCCGCCTGATGGGGGAAGAGGGCCTACGACGTGTACGTGTATGTGTCCAAACTGCCTCCCCAGCTGGGGAAAATCGCCTACCCCTCTCTCGGTGTGACACCCTATCTTGCTGGTTTGGCACCGGATGCACTGTCTCGCCCAGGCCGTCACATCCTTCCGCATATCGTGCCAGATGAACTTCTCTGCCAGCAGATTGGCCGTCGTCCTGCCGGAGGGGTGGGACAGCCCGTGGATGACATCGAACACCAGACGGTGGTGGGAGGCGGGTACCAGCGGGCGAGGCTGGCCGGTGCTTACGTCGCACAGCAGTTTTGGTCCCCCAGGGGCGAGGGTCACGTCCTTCCACTTTAGGGACGTGATGGCGGTGCGGTACGCTGGAGTCTCTGGGTCGGTGGTCTGCTCCTGGGCGAGGTCCTCATAGTTGACCCCGAGCTGCACCGCATTGAGCTCGATTCTGGAGAGGGCGTCTGCTACAGGGTTCTTCCTGCCAGGGAGGTACTTGATTGTGCAGGTGAACTCCATGATGGCTGCAAGATGCCGCTGCTGCCTGGAAGACCATGTGTCCCTCTGCTTTGTGAAGGCGTGGACCAGCAGCTGGTAGTCTGTCCAGATTGTGAAGGGTGTACCCTCCAGGAAGAACTTGAAGTGATGTACCGCCCGATACATTGCGCAGAGTTCCCTGTCGTACCGCCCGATACATTGCGCAGAGTTCCCTGTCGAAGGTGCTGTAGCGGGCCTCCGCGGGGCTGAACTTTTTGCTGAAGAAGGCGATGGGCTTGGGGCTACCGGCGACGATCTGCTCCAGGATGGCCCCACAGGCGACGTTGCTGGCATCCGTCGTCAACTGGAAGGGGCCGTTGGGGTCCTGGTGGGCCAAGGCTGTTGCTCAGCGAGGGTGGCCTTTGTCAGGGAGAAGGCCTGCTGCTGGCCGGGTCCCCAAATTAAGGACTTTGGTTGGCCCTTCAGGATCTCCTTCAGGGGGGGCCATGGTGTGTGCGACCCTGGGGATGAACCTCCTGTAGTAGTTGACCATCCCGAGGAATTCCTGTACGGCCTTGACGGAGGTAGGGGTGGGGAACCTGGTGACGGCTGCGACCTTTGATGCGAGTGGACAGACGCACTCCTGGGATATCTCGTGGCCCAGGAAGTCAGCTTTTTCGATGCCAAAGGTGCATTTGTCGAACCTGACGACGAGGCCGTTCTCCTGCAGGCACTGCAGGACCGTCTGGATGTGTCGCAGGTGCTCTTTTGGGGATCTGGAAAAAATTAGAATATCGTCCACGTAAAAGACGCAGAAGTTCAGGTCCCCCAGGATGCTGTCCATCAACCTCTGGAAGGTTGCCCCCACGTTCCTCAGGCTGAAGGTGGAGAAGGCAAAGATGTAGGACCCGAAGGGCGTGATGATGGCGGTTTTGGGGATATCCTCTGGAGCAACTGGTACCTGGAAGTAAGATTTCAAAAGGTCTAGTTTAGAGAATATTTCGGCCCCGTGAAAGGAGGCCGTGAGATCTTGCATGTTTGGTAGGGGGTAGTGATCTGGTTCAGTTGCGAGGTTGAGCCGCCTGTAGTTGCCGCAGGGTCTCCAGGAGCCGTTCGTTTTCTGCATCATATGGAGGGGAGAGGCCCACGGGCTGGAGGCCTTCTTGCATATACCCATTCGCTCCATCTTGGCGAAAGCGTCCCTGGCCTTCTGAAGGCGCTGAGGGGGAAGCCTCCGGAACTTTGTGTGTGTTGGGGGCCCTTCGTCTTAATGTGGTGGTAGATTCCATGCTTTGCCGGGGCCCTGGGTACCTGGTGCAGTTTGGGCTTGAAAACGTTGGGGAACTCCTTCAGCAGCTGGGTGTACTGGTGTAGGACGACGGAGCAGATGGTAGGCACGCTGGGTCCCGGTGCCAGGGGGAGGGACTGGCAGGAGTCGGTGTCTAAGAGACGCTTGCGACCGACGTTGACTGCCAGACCAAAGTGGGCGAGGAAATCCGTGCCCAGGAGTGGGGTCCTCATGTCCGCGACAATGAAGTTCCACGTATATCTCCAGCCAAGGATGGAGATCGACAGGAGCCTGGTGCCATAGGAGAGGATAGGGGACCCGTTGGCGGCCATCAGGAAGGCAGCCAGGTCCGGTCCGGCGTTTGCGGTCCTCCCTGGATGGTGGAAACACTGAGCGAACGGCCCTGGTGTCGACCAACATCATCCTGCTGGAGACGGTGTCGCGGACGTAGAAGCCTAATGGTTTTGGGCTCCTGGGTTCCTCTGCTGCCATGGCGGCCTGTTCTGTTGGCCGCCGCCTCCCCTGTTTTTTGGATGGGCAAAAGAGTAGGGGGGGTTGGCAGTTCCAGGCGTCCTTGCCATACCGCTGGTGGTAGTAGCAAGACCCCGGTGGGTTTTTCTTGTGGTGGTATGCTGGCCGCCTCCTGGTGATGGGGCTTATCTCCTACTCCACGTTATCCTCCAGCTGGAGGGAACTGATGGGGTGTGCGGGCATGGATGCCCGCTTTGCTACCCTTGTGAAGTCTGTCAGCCACTGCGCCGTCCTGATCAGGTCCTCGAGCGGCATTGTGTAAGGGTCGAGGGTCTGGGTTTGGACCTCCGGGCGGAGCTGACAGAGGAGGATCTCCCTTGATAGGCTAATCTCTGACTGCCTACCGCTGCTGTCTGTCTCGGGAAGGGTGAGGAGGTCCTGGATCACGCCCCAAGTCTCCAGGATGTTCTGGTCATGCAGTGGGCTGTTGACGAGGTCAAGGGCAAGGGCGACCCTCTCGGAGACCGGCAGGGAGCAGGTCTCGACAAGAGAGGTTTTTAGATGCTGGTAGGTGACGGGGCATGTGGCAGACACCCACGGGACGAGCTTTCTGTAGATCTCCTCCGGTAGGGCGTTGATCACGGCGTCAGCTTGCAGCACCTTGTTAGTAAGTCCCGCCAGTCTGAACTGTCTCTCGACCCTGTAGAGCCATGATGATGGGTTGCTGTGCGTGAAGGGTGGCAGCTTTTTGGCAAGGGCGGATTTAGTCTGTTCCGTCGGGATGAGCAGCGCGCGGGGTGCGGGTAGCGGCGTGGAGGAGTGTGTGATTCTTGGCTCGGGGGAGGGCGCTGGTGGGTCGTGCGCGAGGGAGATATCTGAGTCCGCGAAGTTCACGGTTAACTGTATGTGGGAGGGAATGTCCGCGTCCATACTCACTATCACCCTCTTAATTGGAGTGGGTTACTCGTGTCAATACGCACTGGGAGCACGCCGTGTGGGTCCGCTAATGACGCCGGTGATTTGCTGACGAGAGTCAGCATGCCAGAACTCTGGTTACAGCGCCGTGTTTAGTCCATTAGGGGCGTGGGGTAGTTCATGGAGCCAAAACTAGGTCGCCATATGAGTCTGCTAATGACTCCAGGAACCACTCCGGGGTCACCAATTTAAGAGGTGCGAAATAATGAGCAGGAGGACAGGTAATGCTAGTTTATTCAGAACACAGGTCGCTTATAAAGCAACATGCGGACATCACACAGAGGAATACAATAGAATTTAGGTGACCCGAGGTCAATTACACTCGGTAATAATTACAATTGATAAATACAAGTAATGTAAAAAGTGAGTTCACAAGAATTGACATAACAACATTCTAACACATGTGCAAAGGAAGCAGATACAAATGAAGTAGTAATAGATACATATGTACACAGGAAGAATATGGCTAATTTCACTTGACCCGATCCTATAGGAGCGATATCGAAGAAAACGGGTGGTTCACCATAGAAAACTCGCTCAGGGGGGACTTTACAAACGGAGTTATCGGTGCTTTTGGGAATTACACTAAATATCAGGATGTGAATAGAAACTGGCTAGAAACCCCACTTTTACTGATTGTATGGGATAAACGTAATTTACTGTGGTTTTTTTGTTTGAAAGTATATAATGACTTAGCTTTTTATGCTGTTGTTCTTTAATTATATTCTTAAGCATTTATTGAACTTTTATTAGTTGATACGCTTCAACTTTTGCTCACTATCAGTATTATCTACCACCATTATGGATATTAATAATGTATATGGAAATACATTATTTTTGTTTTTCTGTTTTACCACATTATGGAAAGTGTAAACATTTTCCTCTCAAGGAGTGACTAATTCAGTCCTCAACCACACAGTTTCAGAATTAGGTCATATGGACAAATCGAGGAGGCTGTTCAACACTGAAATGATCGGTTATATATTTGCATAACGGCTGTAAAAGAACACATTATTGGCAATGAAAATCTAATAGCCCACAAATACTTATAAGCAAAATCATACTGTATATTATAGGATTCCCAGCCTCTCACAGACCAGGCAAGGATCATTAGGCCTATCCAAACATTTATTCAACATTTTTTTCATATTTTAAGTATGATTAATAAACAAAATTTAGTAAATAATTTTGTTTTTAACGCTGTACACGCAAAACATGTATGCCTACAATTTTGAGTGCTAAAAAAAAAACCTCTTCAGACCGAAAAAAATGGTTAGTCCGCGTCACAAGAAAAAATTACCACCACAATTCTTGAAGAAGAAAAATACGACAGAACGGTAATAATTTTAATTTCCTTTAAACAATGTTATTTAGCTCGGCTGCCATAATATACATTAGCGAGTGACTCAGTTCTTTGTTTTAGACTAAGCCAGCTTTGTGATGCTTGTGCAGGCATTGGCTCTTTTGCTCTACAGCAAACCGTAGCCAAGTAACAGAAACTTAGTCTGTCACCATAGCACATCATGCCCCTGCGCGGCCAGGCAAATAGTTGCTAGATACCGCTTGCTGAATACTTCCATGTGCCTATTGTCTGAAACATAAAGGAACAGATGCAGTACTTTAGATCGTGGTGGTACATAATATGTGTGGGTGAGACCAGTCAGAATATCAAAGATTAAAAACACAAATCCGAAAAATGAAAATTGTATAAGTTTCCTAAATGAGAACTAGAAAGTTTAGTTTAATTGCGACCAAATTAAGATGAATAGCAGATGGAAGATGAATGTATACATACATACATACATACATACATACATACATACATACATACATACATACATACATACATACATACATACATACATACTCTAACAGAATACTCGGCATTCTCAGGCTGAAAAATAAATCTTGATAAAACTACTGAACTTCTTGCGAAATTTATCTTTCGTGTTGGAAGTTAAATAGCTTTCGCATACGTTCGTAGAAGTCCGGTATCTAATTTACTAAGATAAAAGAGAAGTGACGTGAACGGTACATTCATTAATGGTGTGGGGACAAAAAGGTCGAACTGGCTATTAACTGATTTATTTGTTGTTGTTGTTGTTTCAGATTTAGCTGGCCTTGTGCCAGCACGGGCTCTTGCTCCTAGAGCAGCCCGTAACGATGATTTATTTACCTGGGCTCAGATATACATAGCAGAGTGCAGACGGAAACGTAGTGCCCGACCTCCGATTGCCGTGACCCGCACTCCGAGCAATTTGTGTTTGTTGACAGTCAAACAAATGGTAAATTTAAGAGACATAATATACATACAATGATAAAATATATATCGGCGGAAAGGCCAGGAAACTCTACACATGAATATTTACATGAGATTCTTGACATGTTAATAAGTGTGATGCATGAACGCGATTGATGCGAAATGAAGAGACGTCTGACGTCTTTACAACGGTATTAAGCAAATTACATGTTGCCATAACTTACTGAATTAGAACTGTTGGATATTGAGAGTGAAAAGGGTCGTATTTCTTATGAAAATATTTCCGAACATATTCTGTGTTCAAACATTTGTGATCTTTCAATATTACATATAGTATATATATATATATATATATATATATATATATATATATATATATATATATATATATATATATATATATTTAGATATATATATATATATATATATATATATATATATATATATATATATATATATATATATATATATATATATATGTACAGTATATGTACATATATATAAATATGTGCATGTATATACATACATATGAATATATGTATGTATGTATGTATGTGTGTGAGTGACACTGACACCTTGTGCATATTGACTCAGGAATTTGACATCTGTGGCGAAAGGTTTTTCTTGTATTTGTGCAGTCAGCTCGTGACAAATCTTACGAAGAATTGGCAGCAGAAATTCACTAGTTCCACCTCTGGGCGTTTTACAAGTTATTCCATTCAGACAGGGCCTCTGGAAGGGGTAACGTGTTGCATGTTGGACTTTAGTACCTTTGATATGGAAGAATAGGTTGAGAGAGAGAGAGAGAGAGAGAGAGAGAGAGAGAGAGAGAGAGAGAGAGAGAGAGAGAGAGAGAGAGATTGCAGGTCACTCCTCTGTGAGCCCTGGCGACAAATGTATTATGAAATACCGTTTCATTTGAACTTGCTCTTGCTTTTTCCTTATTAAATTTGTAAGTATGGATAAGTGTATAGTATAAAATGAGATTCTTCACTTCGAGACGAAAATATTTCTGAACCATGTTATATGCTCCCAAAAGCGGAAACATCAAAGATTGTGCAAGGTAGTCTCTCATTAAAATCAAAGAAAGCAGACTCGGTTACTAATCATAGTTACTTTGATTTAATCGAAATGTAATTCTGTCGAAGCTTACATTAATTAAATATGGAGGCCTACAACACAGACATTGGATTCTTTTTCTCCAACTATTTATCATTGAGTTTGGTATTCACGTTCGATTTTTAAGCCAAGTACAGAAGGAATGTTATCGCATTATTGCACATGTAGGCACACAATCACACACAGGCATAAATATATATATATATATACAATATATATATATACATAATATATATATATATATATATATATATATATATATATATATATATATATATATATATATATATATGTTGCCGTGTGGGTAAAGGCGTCACTGTAGTCCGAGTTCTTGTCTTTCGTTGGTTCGAGCCCACGGAACGACGAACTTATTATCAACAAAAAAATTCCCCTTCGGTAACATATATGAAAATATATTATTTCCGAGGTAGAGCGAATTGGATATTAAAGGACGTTTGTAGCTTAATGCTTATATGTGAATCACGGTGATGTGATAAAAATTCATTCATATATGTATATATATAATGTATGTATATATATACAGTGTATATATATATATGTATATGTATATATATATATATATATATATATATATATATATATATATATATATATATATATATATATATACAGCCATTTTATCATAAAGCAAACTCTTGAGGTAGTATACAGAACAGTTTTAGCCTCACACCCTGCCATTGCTCACATATTTAGTTTTGCTATTCTGTGGCTACAATCATCCACCCCTTGAACATAAAAAACACTTTTGCTGGTATTTGAAAACAGGTCTATTCTGCAAACCCTTCATTTCTTCCCTAAGACTTTTAAATGCCGTTTCACCTGAGACTTTGCCATATACATGGCGAAATAGAGTGCAATGATAAGTTGTAAAGGAGAGACTATAACTGGAGATGTATGTGTGTATGCGTATGTATATGTATTATATATATATACATTTATATATACGAGGATATATATACATATACATATATGTATATATGCATGCATGTATGCGTACATATATACATGTGTACATTATATATATATATATATATATATATATATATATATATATTATATATACGAGTGTATATATATGTATATGTATGTATGCATGTATGTATGTATGTATGTGTATATATACATGTCTATACATATGTGTACATATATATATATATATATATATATATATATATATATATATATATATATATATATATATATATATATATATATATATATAGTACTTTAGTAACTCCATTTGAATTCAAATAGTTTAACTGCGTTGATTAAGATGAGAAAATGTAAGAAACTTTAAAACACGTAATTTCGGGCATAGTTACACAACATTCCCGATCACACTTTTGACTTTTGCATTTTCTTTCAATCTGTATCTCTCTTCAAGTAATGTTCAACATCACAGAAAATATTTTTTATCCTGTCATTTTAAAGTGAACGTAATCAGGAAAATATTCGCCCTTGTTTTCTTGGTAAGTCACATTCGAGTCCAATTTTTCCGAAGGCTACGTTGACGGAGATATAACTATTTTCCTTTTTTCTTTTTTTTACTTATGGCTTTATTTCCCCGATCACGCTTGAGCGAACAAGAATTATTATGTCCTGTCTGTCTATTGTTCTCCAAGTTTCAGATGCAAGAAGTAACTGAGAAACTTTAGTCTTGATAACAGGATGTGACAAAGGATAGAAATGTCAGGGGAAAGAAGGGGTGCGGGGTGGCAGAGAAGCCCATTGTTAACGGGGTGGAGGTGGGAAAGGGACGGCCATGATTGAGGATGAATTGATATAAGGAAGAGTGTAGATATATATATATATATATATATATATATATATATATATATATATATATATATATATATATATATATATATATATATTTATGTATAAATGTATGATATGTAACTATCTGTGTATATATATATATATATGTATATGTATATACACACATACATGTGTATATATATGTACACATACACACGTATATATGTATATATAGATGCACACATACATACATACATACATACATATAAATATATATACAGAAGCAAATACTATTAGTAAACAACTCATTTCCGGATGTCACAGTATTAATTTTTTTCCGCTCTAAATGCTGCTAATGTTGATATTGCCAGTTACACTGCTGCTCCGAATCTGTTTGCTACTATGATTATCATTTTCGTACTGCTACTACTCAGTCGTTACTAACGTGGTATGATACTACTATTACTAGCACGAATTGTAGGGAATTGCATGATAGTAATGATAGTGTTATGTAATATCAGTGATGGATGCCTGACGCTTGATACACACATACATACATGCATGTGTACATACATACATACATACATACTTACATACATACACGCTTCAGAAAAAGTTACGTAGCGATATAGTTACGCAGCATATTCCTAACGACAACAACACTCACCAGTGCGAGAGAAATAAATGATGAATAATGCGGAGCAAAGACTTGCATATCCTAGGAAATATTCGCTCAGTCAATCAAACAGCGTCGGAAATTTGAGTAAGAATGCTTAGAGGGTTGTTGTGGACATGCAGGCATTGCAGAGGATAATGTGACCGATGGATTCATAAATGTATCGACTCCCGCATAAAAAAAACTGTGTCATTACAGTGGCTGAAATTGCTGCATCTATAAATTTGGCCCGCATTATGCAACTTATGCGCCATTAATAAAATAGGGACACGAGTAAGTGGGTTACAATTCAAGCCCTTTACTTACGGTGCTCCCACCCGTCGAATCGTCTATAATCTATAACACTGCCCTCATAAGAATTCATAACTATTCATAATGATCAGTTCTCAAGTCCCTTCTTGCATTTCGGAATTGAATTTACGTTATCAATAAACATATTTCTCGTGTTGTTTATTGCGAACGAAGCTGAATGTAAAGAGTAAAATATATATTTCCGAGTTATTGTAGTGTAATTTTCTAAGCGTGACTCTGGTGAAAACATACAAATAAAACTGTGGTAAGAAAATTTGTACAAAAATCGTTCGATGATAAGTAGATGGACGAAGGGTATTCATCTCACCACTGATGAGGAGAATCGAGAGAGGAAATAACTACAAGGATGCTGAGAGAGAGAGAGAGAGAGAGAGAGAGAGAGAGAGAAACGTGTTGGGTGAAAAGAGGAACCCCGCCCAATTCGACAATGCGACCCAGACACCGTGTTTCCGGTTGCGATGCGGTATCATTCCCACACCCAAATACGTATGTGCGTAGAGTCATGTACGGCTTTGACTTTTCACACTGTCAAAAACAACTAGATTTCGATATCGATCGGAGATTTGACGCAGGAATCAATCAATCAGGACATTTGGAACACTTTATTGGGTGCGAGTGATGGAGAATCTGGTAACACCATAACACTCCATCATCCTCTTGTGCTGGATTTGACCGAGTCTGAGTAACGGTAAACAGGAGTGTAACTGATTTTTTTTTAAGACCTGTCTGTGTGTGTGCGTGTGTGTGTGGTTTTTAATAGATATTTTTATACTGTCAGTACCGTGCTCTTCGTGTTAAATCTGACCTTTAAACCTGACACATGCTGATGATTTTTTCAGCGCTCATTTTAGAAACTTAGACTTTTCAGGATACAAGAGTTTCGTTTGGGTGCTGGACATTACCAAATAGATCCCTCATGAAATAATGGCGAGGGTAACAGGTGAATGTAATAGAAACTTTGTCAATCCGAATCTCAAGAAATCAATTTACAATAAAGATTAAGGCTGCGAAGGAAACTTGATAAGTTTATTAATAAGGAAATAGTTCGCGCAGAAGATAATGGCTGAAGTATGCAACTAACAAACATTTAACAAGAACTGAGTCATGTAACTTCCTTTTCGTTCTCGATTTGAAAGGTGAAATTTATGTTACTCGGTAGCTGTAGTACGTTTAGGCCTAAATCTAAATTATATTAGCTTAGATCCTTTTCTTCCAAATTGCCACTAGTCTGCGATATTTTTTCTATCTAATTTTATAAAATTCGTATTAATGTGATGTTTCCCATCATATTGTAATGCTGAGGGGGAGGTATGGCCCTTATTTGTTTAAAGGAATTAAATGTAGCTGAGATTTTCTTTCAGGCCTTCCAAGCTATCATTCGATAATAAGGTAACGACACACAAATTGTACTCTCCATCTTCATACGTCCCAGGAAAGATAATGCGGATGCTCGGTGAAATAATGAATACTACTGTAATGTGTAACAGTTTTACCATGATCACCTGAAATCTCAGGTAAGCAAGTGAAAGATAATGAGAATGAGTACGACAATTGGACTCAAACTGTCGAGAGCTTTTGGGGAAAATGAAATCTCTGTATATTGTGGAAGTTCTCGAGAGTGAATGAAAATGTCTGAAGTCCAGTGAGTCAATGATTCAGGATGCTTTTAAGCTCAGTTTGGAAAAGCTCTCGGCACCCAGTGGAAGCTCCATGGTTAATCAAGATTTCTCAATGTGGAATTCCAGTCAGCACTCAAGTTTGAGATAGTGTTTGAGTGGCATCTCGTTTGATACCTGTCAAGGTCGGTGAGAGTCCTCGCGGTCGACTAATCTGGGTGACCTTGTGCACTCACTGCATGCAGGCCATATCATGATGCAGAAACAACTAGGGTTTCACGTTGAATTAAGGGTAGCTGAATTTTTGTCTGCTGTCATTGGTAGAGAAGTACAGCAAACAGCTTTCTTTTTTAGCAAAGAGTTTCGATATCTTAGGTCAGCAGCATTGTAGGTATAATTTTTTTATCACACAGTATGACAACAGAAGGACTTCGATAAATTGTTTTTATATCTGACCTTTCTGTAGCTTCCCAAATGGCTGTTCTTTCTCTGAATATTTCATGACTTGTCATATTCACAACAGGTCGTATTTTGAAAAACATACTTTAGTTGAATTCTGATCATCCTTATTGCCCCACAACTTTGGCTTATTTTTATTGCAATTTTTGAGTCATGCTTCACTTGTTGAGTGTAGATGACCAGAACAGATGTCATCACTTGTCATAACTGTATTCCTGTACTAGGCAGATGCCACTCCTCTGTCTTCTCATAAGACCTCAACAACACCTTCAGTATAAGTTATAAATCTTGCCATATGTTAGTGGGAAATTAACCTTATTTGTAAAGTTACTTAGAATCGCTGTTACACTGAATTGGAAAGGCTTCTTCGTATACTTTAGCGACACAGTCTGGATACTTCTGCCGAGTGTGTCCCTTTTTGAGGGACTCGTAAAGAAAAGCATGTCCATGTATGATGTGTTGAGCTTCCCTCGGGGACGTGAGAAGTTATTTTCCACCTTTGACCATATACTAAAGAAATTTATGTTTCTTGATAATCGAAATGGATTTTCGCTAAGACATACGATTGCACAGCCCATAGCTTGATGTATTTTTCATCATGTTAATGCATTGTTTCGGTCGATACTAGATGCCGAAAAACTAGAAAAATATCTGCAGCAAATCTTTCACCTCTTGATTTGCACAAATCTTTCACCTCTTGATGTGCACAGCTTTCTTACCTATATTGAGGACTTGGTCCTTCTTCCTAAATATAAAGTTAGTAACTTTAAACTCTACTTCTGAATGCATTATTTGATGTAATATACATTTAGCCATACAGATAACTAGTAGATAAATTGACTAATAACCCGTTTAAGGATATATAACAAAGGCAGAGGAAAATTTACACAGATTTTTTTTTGTTATCCAGTACCCCACAACATACTGGACATCTCTGAGATCTTTAGTTCTTTCTGCCGACCACTTTTGTTGAAGGTGATTCCAGCAATAACCTACATTGTTGTTTTCTTGATCTCTGAACAAAGTGGGGAGATAACCATCAGAATTTTTTTTTTTTTTTTGTAACATGCCAAGGCAAGTTCCTTTATTAGTCTACCTCTGGAGTTCTGTCCTTCCCTTTTTAGGTAGAGAATGCCCTGGGGCATAATTTGCTGTTTGCGTTAATATGAACTGACTTTTCTGCTCCTGCAACTAAGTTTATATGATTCTCTCTCTCTCTCTCTCTCTCTCTCTCTCTCTCTCTCTCTCTCTCTCTCTCTCTCTCTCTCTCTTCTCTCTTTTCCTTAGTGACATTATCTCAGTCTGGTCCCGGCAGACTGAAAATTGTATTTTCAGTATCCAATGCTTGAAGTCGACATGCCCACATCTGTCAATTTTTTTTTTTTTTCATTAAATCAATGTCTAACGTGAATCCGTCAGTTGCTAGTGTCCCACCCTCTTTTTCAATTCAGTTTCAATTTCTAGTTTCATATCTCCTTGGTATCTACCTGGGAGCAGGATAATCTCTTCAATATCTCTACTTGAAAATGTACATGTTCTTACTCATATGCTAACATAAAGTACTGTTTTGTGTCAACACAAAATTCCGTAATTTCTTAGGTAAGACATTTCATATTATTTTCAGCTTTCTCTTATGTGCATCATATAAGACGCAAATGAAACGATTACATTTACACTATATTTTAGTACTCTCAGAATTTAAAAAAAAACATAACATGAAACGTATAACTATTTTCCTGGTGTAATTTTTCTAGGAGGACAGAGGTGTTACCTAATTTAACCTTTCGGAATTTAGTATATTTTATTAAGAATTTAAAGGAACGCAAAAAGTTTTAAACAGTTCACAGTTATATTATTTTGACTGTAAAATAATTTTTAAAGCCTTTACTCTCTTTGCTCGTCATGATACCTCCGCTCGTTTCTGGAAAATTTATCGCCCATTCATGTAATGTCTTCTACACAGTATATTTTCATAAACTTTGATGTGATTTAGAATGAAACATCTCCGTTAGACCGTAGTAAGAAATCTTGTATTTTGCAGAGGATTGATCTACAGGCAACAAGACTGCAAGATATATATATATATATATATATATATATATATATATATATATATATATATATATATATATATATATATATATATACTGTATATATATGTATATATGAATCATTATAATCACTTTTTGTACGTGATTCATTTATCACACGTTACCACAGGTGAAAAATAAGAGACGAGGTGCAGGTCCTGACAGGTTTCGACTTTATTTCCAAGCCATTGACGAAGAAGTGATACAAATATATATATATTACAGAAACAGTACTGACGAACATACACAACCGTTTGAGACCAGATCCACCCACCAGCGGGTGTCAAGGTAGGAGCTGTCTTCAAAGTTCATTTGGCTAAAAATCACAATAGACTGCCAGGGGACAATAGTGATAAACGTACTGACCATAGGAGACTACAGATCCACACCTGACAGGTGTCAGGGAGGCGGGGTTAGAAAACTCATTAGCACTGCTGCCCCCGTTCTGTGTTTACAAATATGATAATCTTATTTCAATACATCTGTACTGCCTACCTTAAAATTTAAACAATTTACAAATTTCTTTTGATATTAAAGGATCAAGTTTATACATCCTTTAACTGATATTCATATAACGGCTGTAACTTTCTTTTATAAAGGTAGATTCAATGATATTCCTTTCTAGTACGTTATTAGAATAAAGTCTGCCCTGGTCCGGACCTACGCCCTGTCTCTTATTTTTCAGCTGTGGTAATGTGTGATATATATATATATATATATATATATATATATATATATATATATATATATATATATATATATATATATATATATATATATATATATATATATATATATTTTATTTATTTATTTATTTATATATTTTATGGCCTCCATTTTTTTAAGCCTTCTGTCATTCAGGTGGTTTTGTTATCGATTAAGAATAAGATTTCATGGCTCTAGAGAAAGCTTATGATAGATCTCATAATAGAGGCAGTGTGGATGACATTAAGTTTTATCATGGAAATAAAATATACCTCACATTATTTAGGCATGCAAGTGGCTGGTTTTGGTGTAAAAATAGAGCCAAGACAAAAGTGTGTTGTCTCCTTGGCTGTTCAACCACTTATGGATGGAGTGATGTGAGAGGTCACAGAAAAACAACAGTTTTAGATCCAAGGCTGGGGAATAAGAAAATGGCTCATGAGTGGAGCACAGAATGAATTATATTTGCTGGCAAAATAACACTAATTGGGAATGGTGAAGAGAACCTGCAGAGGTTAATGAAAGAGTTTGTAAGTGTATGCTAGGTGGGATTGAAGGTAAATGTGAGCAAGAGTTAAGCTTTGCGGGTAAATGGGAACCAGGATGATGAAGCAGAGATTGTTAATGTTGATGGTGGAAGAATGGAGGCAGTAGAATCTTGTATTTTGGTTAAATCTTTTAGATGATTGTAATACGAGGTCAGGCAGAGTAAGATAGCAAGATGTGTGCAGAAGAAAAGGGGAAAATTAGGGATGTCTGTGGAAGCCAGCGTTGGAATATATAAAGGTACTGAGGAATCAGCTCTCCTCTATGGAAGCAAAGTGTTTATGTTATATATGATTGAAAGAAAGAAGGTGGAAGATAATTAGACAATTTTTTCCGTAGTATTTTTTTGTATAGAAAACTGAAGGGGTGAGGAATGTGGAGATGCATGGAAATGATAAAAGGGTCAGTGTGAGGTAAAGGATTGGTCATTATGTTTTGCGACGTTTTGGTCCTGTGGAAAGAATTGAGGGATGCTAGGTTGATGAAAAGAAATATATATAAATATAAATATATATATATATATATATATATATATATATATATATATATATATATATATATATATATATATATATATATTTACATGCACACATATATGCATATGCATGAAGCTCAGATTCACTTGGTATTCTTCCGCCTGTTTCTCGAAAAGAACATGAAAAGAATCAGATAAACGTAAAGAATCCGGCGCATGCAAATTGGTTTTCATAACTGATATACCAGACACAGATACGATTTCCGTAAATTTCTGTTTCTTGTTCGAGGAAGGGAAGTTGATAGTGAACCTTTATCCAGCAATTCAGTTTTGAACTATTTTTTTTATAATGATTTCTTTTTAAACCGTCCAATTTTCCTTAATTGATGTTTCATTGATGAACGTAGAATCTTTTTCTCAGCCCTTGGAAAGGTATTAGTGATGAAATCAACTGTAGGATGGCCAATGAGAAAATCTATTTTGCCATGTTAGTCCTAATTGAAAAGCCCGGAGCAAGCAAGGGGATTGAATCCTACAAGCACCAGAGGAATCCTGCAGAGGGAAATCGAAGGATGACTCAGATCAACAAACGATATCCCTCAAGACCTCTGTCAATATTTTTTTTTCTCCCTCTCATTCTCTCTTCCTCTGAAGTGAGTTTGTTCAGGTGAGCACCGGTTCAGTACACAATCTCCTTCGAGGAAATCCTTTCTCTCTCTCTCTCTCTCTCTCTCTCTCTCTCTCTCTCTCTCTCTCTCTCTCTCTCTCTCTCGTAGACGAACGTTTTCAAGGTCGACCAAGATTCTCTTTTAAAGAATCCTGCGAAGAAATGCTTCTTTAACAAGCCTGCAAATAACTTGCACTTGAGAGGAGCCTCTTTCTCTGTGACTTATATTTCGTCTCATGGTCCGCTTAATTTGTCATTTCCCAAGCTGCTATTCCCTGCTGTGCCATTTCAGGCTCTTTTCTTTTTCGCTTTTCTTAGCAGGGGAGTTGGAAACAAACTGCACATTGCTTAGAATCGCGCAGTTTCTCTCCCTAGATTTTAAGTCTTGTTTCAATTTTGCTTTCTCTCTCTCTCTCTCTCTCTCTCTCTCTCTCTCTCTCTCTCTCTCTCTCTCTCTCTCTCTCTCTATTGGCAAGATATATATGGTAATAATTCCAGGTTTTCTGTACTGATAGGAAGTGATCGTAATTCATGTTAACTACCTTATATATTCTCTTATAAAAATGACTCCTTATATTTAAACGAAATCAATACAGAATTTTGTAGTGAAAGAATTCGTAACTTGTAAAAACACAACACACGCAAAGCCTAACATTCATGTTTGTTTGTGTGTATGCATATTTGTGTGAGTGTTAAATATTACATATTTATACAGAACATCTAGAGCCATTCCTTGATATCAAATTGATGCCCACGGAGTGATCGATTAGGAAAGTACGCGTCACAAAGGAGTGGGAGGATCCCTGACCAGCGAGTGGGAGGGCCTTGTCGAAATGATTGGGTGGAGCCTCATCGCCCCCGGCCTTGAATCAGGCTTCTGAGATGCTTTAGACAGGAAGATGTGAGATATTCACTCTGATTAGAATCCACTGCCATTCCTGCGGAAGCTGGAATACCACCTCATGAGAAATGAACGCGCTTTGATCGAAAGATTTCTGGATGCTGGGGTGGCAAACATGGTCCCCATGTTGTGTCACAATGAGGGGGGTGGGAATTGGTGTTTTTATCGAACGCAGATTGTGCATTTTTTCAAATTTCACCTTCAGTCGAGATGAAGATGAATTATTAATCTTTGTGTATTGGCTGTTATTACTGGGGAAAGACTTACGTGTTATTGGAATATATGGGGTAAATATGACGTGAATTACATGACTTTTTGTGAAAGTTATTGGAATATATGGGGTAAATATGACGTGAATTACATGAATTTTTGTGAAAGTCTAATTACAGTTTTTTTTTATAAAAATTCAATAAAAAAATTTAAGGTGAGACCGAAGCTTCCTCTGTATCCCATCCAATTATCCTATGCCCCAAAATGAAGTTTCTGGAACCCCTCCTCCCCAAAAAATGTTTGGACAAGCCGAAGAATTATTTAGTGCCTCTGAATGTCAGGTTTAAATGCTGGTAATAAGATTTTTTTGTGACGTCAAGGGTGACCAGCATGACATTCTCAAAGCCAGGTGACGTCAGACCACTTGAATTCGTAAATATGAGACACGCGGGACGTGTCTTATCGAGAATGAACATGAGAGCGGAAATTGGAATTATTTGGGAAACGTCTTTTGATGTTGTTTACTCTTTTCATTCCCTCTGATATTCCCTAGACATTTTTCTGTTGGTACGCAAGTGAAGTGAAGGGGAAGCTGTTAATTGTCACTCACTAATAGTAGCTTTCACACAATTTAAATGTCTTTGAGTACGGAAAAGTTTAAAAAAACTTAATTTATGTGTGGCTGTATTTATAATCGATCGCAAAATTGTTTTACAGAAAAAAAATTGCGATGAATTACATCCTTCCATCTTTCATTATCTGCTTCCGTTCGTCAAGGCGGCTTTTCAGCGATGAATAATCTCCAGATTTTTCATTCACGCTTCAGAAAAATTTCATTGTCCGTCAGAGGAGCTTTTCAAAATATTGCAGTTTTTTTTAATTTATTTAGCAGGGAAGATGAAAAATCATATTCTTTGATTCTGTCATGATCTTTATGATATTCAACCTCATACTTGCTTCCATTTCTTGGTATGTATAAGTGATACAGGAGAAGGTGGCAGTAGCAGCAACAAATGATTAATACTACTGCTAAAATAGTAGTAGTAGTAGTAGTAGTAGTAGTAGTAGTAGTAGTAGTAGTAGTAGTGGTAGTAATAGTAGTATAAGTAACGGCAGTATTAAATTTTTCAATTTCTCATTTTCTAAATGTTGGTGCATTATTTTAAATTCCTTTTATGGTTTCAAATCCGATGGAGCCAACATTTTAAATCTAAACTCTGAAACACTGCGAGACTGTCTTCTATAGTTTATTCTTGCCCCAAAAACCAATATTGCTTACATTTCATCATGAAATGTTGCATTCAGAACACACTTGAATATGTCGCACAAATATAACGATACTTTTGGTGAATTGCTCGTCTATTTTTCTAAGCTTAATTCTCGCCGAAGTCTTACTTTTGAGTAGCTAATGGACGTCGTTATCAAAATCTTTCTCCAAATCTCTCAGCCATTACAAGCATTTATTTTGTCACTTAAAAGGGATGTTTTAGGTGTTGACATCTTTACGAAAAGTTTACTTGTGTTATGAAGTATTCAAGTCTCGTAATTATGACTGTGAACTTTAATTCGCATAAGAGAACAAATAATTTAGTCAGTTAATAAAATGATTTATGGAAATCATTAAATAATTCCTTAATCAAATGATAACAACGTTGAAAAACCGCCATATAAGTATATTGATAAAAATAATTCCTTAATCAGTGATAACAAACGCTGAAAAATCGGCATATAAGTTTACGGAAACGATTGACTAAATCAAGCCATAAAATATAATAAACAAATGAAAATTATAAATAATGGATTTTTAGTTTTCTGGAAAAGAAAACTATTGAGATGGCACTTTTTCTGTCCGCCCTCAGATCTTAAAGACTACTGAGGCTAGAGGGCTCCAACTTGTTAAGTTGATCATCCACCCTCCAATCATCAGACATTAAATTGCAGCCCTCTAGCCTCAGTAATTTTTATTTTATTTAAGGTTAAAGTTAGTCATGATCGTGCGTCTGGCACCGCTATAGGTTCCAACACACAGGCCACCACCGGGCGGTGGGTGAAAGTTTCATGGGCCGCGGCTGAGAATTTTATGGGCCGTAGCGCATTTTTTACTTGTTTGTTTTCACTCTAGCTTACGAGATGTACCCTACCGCGTTCTTTAGAAATGAAATCCATTATTTTTCCTCTGGTTGTGACATTTGAATCCGGTTAAAATCTTTTGCAGTTGAAAGCTGTTTACCAACATGACTGATTTATTAGCTGCTGTTTTTTTGAAGCACTTCTTGGTCAGTATCAGAAAATGCTTTGGTTGCTGTCAAAATGCAAGTGATTATTTTCACATAACTTTTTTCTCTCCGAACAGCTGATGCAAAAAAATTAAATTCATTTTGTGTGCGGTATGTAAAAGCCCTTTCCACTAAGGTATAGAAAGACAAAAGAAAGCTTTGCTAGAGTTTGTGAAACGTTTTTATTTTAAGAGTTTAGAGACTAAATACAGGAAACTTCAAGGTTTTTCTCTAGGCATGACCTGAAAAATGAATGAGAAATTAAAGGAAATAAAAAGAATTTGATCTAAACCTGATAGAAAAAAGTAAGATTCGGTGAAACTAAAAATAAACGAATTAAGTAAGAGCATAATTTTCAATTTTACTTCAGAAAAAGGCCGATGCGATTCACGTACTTGAATCCACCTAATTTTTAGTTTTTTTTATATGAAATATAATTCACTTGGAACTTTCATTCTCTACAATAGAACCTGTCTTCTTCGAATTTCTGTGCACCAGCAGTACTTATCCAGAAAAAAAACTTTTGATTATCATTACCATGAATGTAGAATATAACATTCTTAGTTTTTTCTTCTATGATTGCTGCTTTAATCTAACAATCTTCGGTGTGTGTGTATTAAGGTAAATACTTCATGCAATTAGCAAGTCGTGGGTAGCGCCACAACTTAACACAATCATTGTTGTGCCAAAAAAATTTCATTTAATATATCTTAAATCTGTCATCATTTCCTAACCTCTTTTTAAATAGATATTGTATAAATGTAGGAAGGAGATGAATGCTGATTAAAATAAAAAATTTTTACAACCTACGATCTTAGCTAAAACTAGAATCATTGTACTCTGTTCATTTGAATCGATATTGTTTTTGTCTAGTATGTCATCCCTTCTATTCATAAATCTATTTTTGCAGATCAGTCAGTACTAAAATAATGACCTAACTGGGTTTGTAAATCTTTTTTTAGCAAAGAAACATTGTAACTGACAGTAGACATATGTAAAACAACGAAGTATTTGATTCATGACACTAATATTGCTGTAAACACTTGAAATAGTGCAGAAACGGCAACGAGAATAAAAGAATTTATGTACTGGCAAGCTGAACCCCACCATCTCTCTCTCTCTCTCTCTCTCTCTCTCTCTCTCTCTCTCTCTCTCTCTCTCTCTCTCTCTCTCTCTCTGCCTGGGTCTGTCCGTTTGTGAGCCTGTCCCTCGTAAATTGATTAACTACCCATTCAAATGATATAAGTGCTCAATTCAGCCCTGCCATATGATAGCCATAGCACCCGAACAACGCTGGAACATGTAGTGAACAGCATTTTGTCAGTGAAAATTAACTCACAAAGCAACCCGTAATGGAGTAATGTATAGTGAGCAAGGCAGGCCTTTTGAACTGGGGCAATCTAAAATTAGTTGCTAATCGTAGCGTACCTGTCAAGCCGTAGGGATTTAGAGTCAACGTTTCTCTCTCCCGCTGGTGACTTTTGTGATGAAACGTTTACTACGGCACTGTACGTTGGGTAGAAGGAATCCCTTGCAGCGTGCGATTCTGAGGTTAGTTTAACTGTTACTGGAACTTTAGAATTAATCTTAGATTGTCAGAACTCTATACCGGATATGCTGTGAATAATTGTAAGATACAATACAGTCATTACATCTTGCAATAGGAGGCTTACATGCAAAGCAAAATCGCATTCTAGTCCAACTGCTTATCTTCGTATTTGTTCATCATAAGATAGTGATCGCATTTACTCAGAAAGAAAGGAAAGTCTCTCTCTCTCTCTCTCTCTCTCTCTCTCTCTCTCTCTCTCTCTCTCTCTCTCTCTCTCTCTCTCTCTCTCTCCACCTAGTTTATGCACCGCCATATACTATTCAACGAGGATATACCTTCTGAACTTTTAATCCTATGAAATCCCCAAAGTTTTACGAGCGTTATACGTTCCTGAAAGTCATAATAAATTCCTACGTAACAACTTTGCCTTTCCCAAGGAGCTTATGCTTCCTCTAAAGGGAAGAAAAAAATTGGCAAGGTTATCTGTTTGTATTTGCAGATATAGATGATTAATGTGCGGGGATTAAATTAGGTATGAATTTATTAAACGGTCAAGCACTTCTGGTAACTTTGAAAATTATGTTCTATTTCGGTAGAAACTATTTTACCAGTTTATGTTCGTTGTTTTTACTGGAATCAGTTTTTATGCGTTCTACGTTACCTCCATTCCCACTGGCTTTCTTCAATTTTGCTGTCTGACCTCTCAAACTATTACTTCTTTGTTCCTTCTTTATAAGCAGGATCTCTTTATCTTGCTGTCCAACCGCCCCAGCTCCCACTTTTCATTCTTTTTAGCAGTGATGGGCGGAAGTGCGCCAGTGCTTGGGTTGACAACATAAATTTCATAAAATCGCATGAAAATGTCAGTGTATCATTTGCTTGTTTTGTTATGCATCTATTGCTGTTATTCCTGTTAATCAATGCTAAAAGCCATTTTTTAAATATATTTTATGTTCAAGTTTGTATGAAGTGAATATAATATGAGAGAAATGTTTACAAATTTCCTGACTAATTTCAGTGGTACCTTTTTAGTGGACTTTCTCTCTCTCTCTCTCTCTCTCTCTCTCTCTCTCTCTCTCTCTCTCTCTCTCTCTCTCTCTCTCTCTCTCTCTGTAGCGTCAGAAACGTTGAGAGATCTTCCGAGTTATTCACTTGGAAATAGCTGAATAGCTAATACCTGACGGCATATTGTCTCTTTACAGCAAATGCGCGAAAGTATCCTACCTTTTACAGCGTTTTAATACCTTGCTTGCCATCGTATCCAGTCCCTGTGAAATATTAGGCGATAATTACAATGACCAGGGATGCTAAATTTCCCTCTGTTGATGCTGCTGCTACTGGCTTAGCAATGAGAGCATCATTGGTTTTCCGATTTCCAAGCGCTGACGCCGAATTTATTTGGTCATAAATTTGTTGGATTCTGTGCGCTTTAATGACAGCTGGGCTGCCGGTACAATCTGTGGCCTTGAGGTGTGATGAGAACCACGATTTGTTGGATTGTTAAATGATTGTTTTTTATTTTATTGTCAGTTCGTGAGGGGGTTGGGGAGGGGGGAGAAGTTGAAGATTACAGTACGCCACGCTCAACCCATTGTAGAGGACACTAGAGGTGCTTTGGGAAGCTCGTTTGGCTTCAGCTGTATTGCTTTCCGCCCTTTACTTTTCATCCAATTCTAATCAAATCTTCTCTCTCGCTTAGCTGCCCAACTCCTTCAACTTTACCTCATTTCACTTCAAAAATGAATCCATGTGAGAATCTAGCAATGTGAGGCTCAGTGTTTTATTCAGGAAATAGGTAATAATAATAATAATAATAATAATAATAATAATAATAATAATAATAATAATAATAATAATAATAATAATAATTTGTTTCCTTCGTCTCATGATAAATACTCTTAATAATTAAAAATAAACGATGAGTTTATTTCTAGTTTTATTTATCGTTATCTTGAACGTTCTATATATATTGAACTTATCTTTCATCATTACTCTAGAATGTTGGGGTGAAATGTGTGCAATTTTCCAAGGGCCGTTTGACTTGTTGCATATGTCAGGCTCACTCTTATCTGCTTCTCGTGTTGTTCATGTTAGAATAGATTGCAAGAGTACTCATTTCCTTAATTTAAGTCTCATCTTTCTGTCTTTTTTCGTATGTGTTCATGTACGTATTCCTTATACATATATATATATATATGTATATATTATATATATTATATATATAATTATATATATACATATATATATATATATATATATATATATATATATATATATTGTTATGTACATATGTGTATATATGTATGTGTGTATATTCTCATAATATTATCTTTAAAAATGTGAATCTGTACAGGATGTTATGTATAGTATTCTACGTATCATGTATTCTGTGTAATAGTGATAATTAAGTAAAGATATCATTTACTGTAATGTACGTTAGATTTCACAAAAGCGTAATTTAGAATTAATATGTTTCTTAATGATAATGTAATAGACATAGGAGATTTAGTCAGACCAGACCATGTGTTTTGAAGTTGTCATCGAGAGATGTCAACGATCGCATTTGTTGTGAGTCAAGCAATTAAATCGCGGTAACAGACGCGAGGTAAGGGATAGACGACCAAGTGAACACTTTTGTTTTGAGTCATGCGATAAGCAACGTCATCGCGGCTTTCGTCTGTTTGTTAAACATGTCGATCATATGATTTTTTTTTTTATTGTGATGCTGGGCATTCACGAGAGTAGAGTCATGTAGTCAAAATTCATGTTAAGATGGACCACGTGCTCTTTGTACCCTGGTCCCAAAGCGTATTATAAGTTAATATTATGTGGGTCTTGGTCCTAAAATGTTTGACGTCATTCAGCTTTGCTAGAATGGTCTATGGGTTTTGCTTTTGGTTGGAAACAAAAATCGTATTCATTCATAGATTTAAAAAGAGAAGTTCTCTCTCTCTCTCTCTCTCTCTCTCTCTCTCTCTCTCTCTCTCTCTCTCTCTCTCTCTCAGATAACATGAAGTAATTAATTGTCGGTCACTCCGTTTTGGTTTTGTGAGATCTTACATTTAGATTTATGCGTATATATATTGGTAACGTCGCCTATTGTGTACTATGTGAACATCTGCAGATTGCGAAAGCTTGTCTAAGGCAAAGTGAATTTTACAAATTTATATCATGGTATTATACAATTTGAAGTGTATGTAATTTGAAGTGTTTAAATAATTTGAAGTGTTTAAATAAGTGATTAGAAGACGGGTCAATATATTAAAAGATTTTGCTGTAGTGAATTTACATTACATTTCATTTTTATACTTTGTGTGTTCTTGTGTATTCAAGTTATTTACTTCGTTTTCTTTCACATTAATGGTTTAACTTTTGCTTACTTAATTTTGTTTCACATATTAAAATTTTGGTGATTTAAGTTTGTTTCATAATTTGATTTCGGAATTAATTAAGATTACAAGTAATAGCAATTTTTCTTCAAAGTAAGATTGTGAATTTTGATTCCAAGTAATAGTAATTTTTCTTCAAAGCAAGATTGTGAATTTTGATTTATTAATTTTGAGTTATGAATAAATTTTTGTATTTAAAATTTTTTAATAGTGTTTCATTCATTAACCACTAGTGGTAGGATTAATTAGGTGAATAACCCAGAGAGATATAGTTTAGTTCCTTCAGTTTTGCTGAAGTGACTCTGACTGAGGAGACAGTTACAGCAGTTCAGTAATAGAGTGATGCCCTTTTACTTTAATATATTTCTTGTTTCAGTATTTTGATACCTCACATTTTTGAAATTTATTTTAAGGGATCACTGTTGCCTTTAGAGTATTCAGTCGTATTATTTTTATTTTTTTTTTTGTTATGAGAGTTCAGGTATCTGGCTGTAGTGAGGTAATTTTGAATTCTATAATTGGTAAGTGTAATAACCAGGTACTTGGAATAATTCGTGATAATATATATTTATATATATGCATATACATATATATATATATATATATATATATATATATATATATATATATATATATATATGCATATACATATATATATGTATATACATATATATGTATTGTATATACGTATATAGTATATATATAAATTTAAGTGATATAGCCGTTTATTGTTCAGTTTCCCATGTAGGTTACTTATTCCCGATAACTAGAATACTGCCGCTATAATATTAATTAATAAATTCTGAAGTTATATTTTTCTACTGTGGAATTTTATATTTACTTGTTGACGGTAAATAAATAAGATAAGAAATCATACAGAATGAAAATATAAATGACCTGAATAACGCTGAATCATCTGAATCACTCACACATGGATATATATATATATATATATATATATATATATATATATATATATATATATATATATATATATATATATATATATATCATAAATTATGTATATATATATAAATATATATATGCATATATATATATATATATATATATATATATATATATATATATATATATATATATAAACACTTTCCTGAGGTTATCAGCTACTTGGAAAATATTTCTTTCTTCCAGGAAGACATCTTTATATTCATTCAATGACTCACAGCATTTTGAAAACTATACTTCCGTTAAGGTTATTAAGACATTTACTTTTGTCTTTACTCTCATCTTTTACTATCAAACAACTATCGAAAACTAGAGATTCGGTTAAGACTTTTTTCATTCCATTTACACAGGACTTTGTCATTGGTGAGACTGCGCCCTAAATGAGAAATTATTGACAGATAAGTTTGCAGGTTTTAATAATGACAAGTTATGGCAGATTGTTTCATGGCTGCACCGTCCGCTGCAGTAGTAAAAAAAAATATTGAATGAGTCAGTTTTTTTTTTTTTGCTGTAGGCGTTAGAGAGCTTTTCTGTTAAATGAAATATGAAAGAAACCCCCTTGATTTACTTCGCAAAAATAAAAAAACATTTTCCGTCATACGCCTATTTTTTCCCAGCACTCTCTCTCTCTCTCTCTCTCTCTCTCTCTCTCTCTCTCTCTCTCTCTCTCTCTCTCTCTCTCTCTCTCTCTCTCTCTCTTATTTACAAGCGTGATGAAAACTGAATTTACAAACTATCAGAGGTTGCAAAACTACTCCAGGGCAACTGAGATGTCACAGATGTCACCTCTGTTGATCAGGGATTTTCAATACAGCTGTCCTCACATATACTGAAACTATTTGATTCCAGTTTCCGGCTTTAGAAGGTGCAGTGGTGATACATATGATACTTATGAGGTAATAATAATAATAATAATAATAATAATAATAATAATAATAATAATAATAATAATAATAATAAAAAAAGGAGTAGACACTCTTTTAAACATGTCCTGGTGTATAGGACGGCTGCATCATTCGTGGTAATTTTAGAATAAGGAAAATTGAGAAGGTGCACAATGAAATTAACTCGAATGATGCATCCATCCTATTTAACCGGAAATAATAATAATAATAATAATAATAATAATAATAATAATAATAATAATAATAATAATAATAATAACGATAACTATTATTATTATAAGTTGTCTTCATTATTATTATTATTATTATTATTATTATTATTATTATTATTATTATTATTATTATTATTATTATTATTATTACCAGCAGTAATAACGAGCACGATATCGAGGAAGAATAAATCACTCTTGATTAAATTTTCCGAATTCATTCTCATATCGCATTCCTGCTATTCCTTACCCCTCAAGCAATCCAAAAGCCAAGGATCAGCAAAATTGACTGAAGCTATTTCAAGAACTCTCTCTCTCTCTCTCTTTCTCTCTCTCTCTCTCTCTCTCTCTCTCTCTCTCTCTCTCTCTCTCTCTCTCTCTCTCTCTCTCTCTCTCTCGTAGCCGGAGTCAGGAAACTAGATTGTTTGTGGTGCACCAGGCACAGTTTTTCACGACTATGAAGTAAAGCATGTCATAAACACGCCTCGGTAACTTCTCGCATACATGCCAGAAACATGTTGCATACAAGTTAACGGCTTATTGGTAGTTCTAAGTAGCGCTTCATACGATTGTCCAGCATTTATCAAAGCTTTGCAATAACTTAGAAGCAAAGTCCGACATAGAAGCAAAGTCCGTGTGTCGTCTTGGTCCCTTAAACAGCCGAGTTAATCCAAAGGTAATTTCGCCATTTAATTTCCCTGTCCATAAAAACAAGGGAGAGAAACTCTGACGTACTCTTACCAGGTAAAAGGAGAGATCTTCGCAGCCGTAATATTTTCTCTGAGAGTGATGCGAAAGCTGGAACAACCTCGAAGTTGAAGGAAAAGATCACGGAAATTCTAAAGTGACGCTTTTGTCAGTGTCACGCCTAACTTGTTAAACAAGTAAAGAAATGCTCAAAGTTTAGAGGAGGCCATTTTGATAACGTCTTGTACATTCCAAGCACCCACAAGGAAAGGGAAAATGCAGGATTTTTAGATGTTTGTTGCCTTTTACGTTCATCACACTTTGCCAGAACTTTTGTGCTTTACTGTAGTTCTTCTCTAATTGGATTAAAGGTTCATTTAGTTGAAAAAGCCATTTGATTTATTATTAATACGAATGTACCCTCTCTCTCTCTCTCTCTCTCTCTCTCTCTCTCTCTCTCTCTCTCTCTCTCTCTCTCTCTCTCTCGCATTCTGTTTGTGATCTAGCACTGTTAATAGGCAGCTTAACTTTGTCGAAGTATTGACCCGACTCGAAACTGCTCAGCGTCGTAAATCATAACACATATTGAGAGTGTTACGGTCATTGTCACCATTTTCTGTTGTGTATAATAGGATTCACAATATTAAAGAGGTTTTCTAAATATTATTATTCAACTACATTCATCTTCCGCACAGAAAATTCAGAGTACCGTAGCTAATAGATTATTGTCCTTGAAGACCAAACCCCCTAAAAAAAGGAAAAATAATGAGATACGATTTAAGACCACAACTTTTAATTAAAGGATCCAACTGACTCTCCCTTGAAAGGAGCGCCACTAGGACTCGGGAAAACTGCAATCAAAATAAAGTTCAAGCATTATTCATATTCCAAAACACACGTATACAGTTTATACAGTATATATATGTGTGTAATATATATATATATATATATATATATATATATATATATATATATATATATATATATATATATATATATATATATATATATATATATATTATATACACGTACATGTAAATAAATAAATATATATATATACATATATATTATATATATATACAGTATATATATATATATATATATATATATATATATATATATATATGTGTGTGTATATATATATATAAATGCTTTTGGGGCAAAGTTGTTCTTGTATGCATATTTCGTTGAATTCAATGGCTTTTTGGATGTTGATCAACTTTTTATTAGTTTCACAGTACGTTCTAAATCCATTGAATTCAACGAAATTTGCACATAATACATATAATGTGTGTGTGTGTGTACTTCCATATTTGTATATGAGTGTGTGTGTGTGTGTGTATTTGCATATTTGTATATGTGAGTGTGTGTGTGTGTGTGTGTTGACTGATTTATGAAATTTTAGGCTATCTAGCCAATCACTGGACCGTTCAGCGCTTAAGAAATGAAAAGAGGGAGGAGGAAGCAATAGTTAGAGAGGTTCGACAGCAAGACTGAAGAAAATATGCCGGAATGGAGATGAAGTAAAAGGCTAAAAAGTGGATCCAGCTAAGGACTAAACACCCACCCCCCAACCTACCCTCCCCACAGGCGTTGAACATGCAAATGTGTGCCTGTCTGTTTTCGGGAATCTTCGTTCGAGCAAACACCTAATTAAGAACTGATCTTCCCAGGCAAGTTACTGAACCGGAAGAAGAAGAAGAAGAAGAGTTTCCAAGTTAAGAAGAGTTTCCAAGTTTCCAGGTGGTAGCAAACAACTTCGTAATAAGTAGTTGTGTTGGTCTTTTTGGTTCCTCGTTTTAATATTGGTTTCCTCCTTGCCCTCCTATTTTCCACAGGAAGAAACCAGAGTGTCCCTTTACTGGAATATTTCGGTTTCGCAATCTGATGGCCAGTGAGCAGCGGGAATTGATAATAATAATAATAATAATAAAAATAATAATAATAATAATAATAATAATAATAATAATAATAATAATAATAATAATGAGTAAAAAATGCGCCAGAGTTTCTTAGGTGCAATCGAGTTTTCTGTACAGCGCATAATGCTGTATGAAACTCAGCCACAGTCTGGTGGTGCAGTGTGTTGCTGGCACCTATAGCTGGGCCAGACGCACGATCATGGCTAAATTTAATCTTAAATAAAATAAAAACTACTGAGGCTAGAGGGCTGTAATTTGGTATGTTTGATGATTGGAGGGTGGATGATCTAAAAGCCAATGTGCAGCCCTCTAGCCTCAGTAGTTTTTAAGATCTGAGGGCGGACAGAAAAAGTGCGGACGGACAGACAAATAGTGGCTTCTCGAGCCTTTCTTCTAGGTACCGCCTTTTGGGAAGCCAAATCCCTGCTGGAGGCACAGACGAGCCGGAGAAGGGGATTAGATCCAAAAGAGAAAGCACCCGGGCCTTAAGAACAGAATCACCACATAGCCAGGGCATACCACATGGCTTGAAAGCATAGAAAATGGACCACGAGGAGAGCAGACACTACAATATGGGAGGAGATAAATTGTAATCTACCAAGGTCTTAAAAGACAGCACCCAGGCGGCGCTTGTCAGAAACTCCCGGCCTGGAGTCCAGACACTTATCCCTTTTTCTCATCTGTTCCATCAGAGCCCTGATTTTCCCCTCGTGGATACTTTGTGCCTGAGTCTTTCTTTGTGTTGAAAGCCCCTAATCCATGACCTCCCTGCTGGCACTGAAGACGAGGTCCCCTGTCTCCGACGGAAAGGTAAAGTACCCGAAGCAAGGTTTTGAATCAGTCACGCATCTACTATTCTTCTACTGAATTTATTTTCCTTTCTGAAGTGCTATTTTTTCCACGAGACCTGATTTGTATAGTGCAGCGAGTAAATATCCAAAGTTCACGTGTGTATCAGTGCCTAGAATCGAGTTGCTTTGGCACCCTATGTGCAACCTCCTTGATTCCTTAATTATGCTACCTATTTTTGTGTGAGTAGCCGAATTCGTTCTCGATTAAAGACGGAGTTGCTAGCTGTGGAATCATCTGTACACCTTGTGCTTGTGCCGTGGTCATAATCACTGCCCTTCACCCAACGGTGTTCTACGAAGTGGATTTTCCTCATTTCTGTTATGGTGTAACTTATTGTAAATTTAGCCATTCGGCAGGAGTCTGTTTTATCTGTCTGGTTTTTCGAATTTCCCCATTCTTCTGATTCAGTTTCTTAAATGTAAATATAAGTGATTTTAATTGAACCCAAGTGTTTATCTGCAACTTTCCTGTTGAAGTAATATATATATATATATATATATATATATATATATATAATATATATATATATATATATATATATATATATATATATATATATATATATATATATATGTGTGTGTGTGTGCGTGTGCGTGTGTGCGTGAATGCATATATATGTGTACACATTTATATATGCATATATATTACACACATATATATACATATGTATATATATATATTGTATGTATATATATATATATGTGTATATATTATTCATATATACAATGTGATTTAATCTAATTATCTACTAGTAGTCAGCCAGTCGAAGGAACAATTCCCCGGAACCTCGGTATAACGCAATAGAAATCTCTATGTTGCGTAAATAGTTAAACCAATAATAATAATAATAATAATAATAATAATAATAATAATAATAATAATAATAATAATAAAGAAATGCACTAAAATTAACCACCGAGATTAACAATTTTGCTGGTTCTAGACGATAAGATTACAAATAGGATAAAAAAAAAAATACAAGTATTGAAAATAACCCTCTCTTTCCCCTACCTCTCACAATAAAGAACATTCACTGTAAACAGGAAACAACAGGGTAAACAAAAAGAGAAAAAGTAAAACATCCATGACGCCAAGGGGCCTTTCGGCTAGAAATGTATAAGTAAAATATCCGTTCGTTTCGAAATTAATGTTCGCAGGTCAATTTTATCATGGTCAGAAAAAATGCTAAAGGAAAATGAGTTTGTTTTTTCGGCGTTAATTAGACTTGAATTAAAGGTTTCTGAATAAGAATTGCTGTCGGTACCCGTTGTTTCTGATGTTAGGAATGGAATGGAATATTAGAATTTAGGCCAAAGGCCAAGCGCTGGGACCTATGCGGTCAATCAGCGCTGAAACGGAAATTGACCGTAAAAAGGTTTGAAAGGTAACAGGAGGAAAACCTCACATACTGTGCAACGATTATCAGAAGAAAGTGGAAAGGAGATGGAAGAAAGATAATATAAATAGCGGCACAGTTAAAGGAACGAAAGGAGTTGCAGGTAGGGCCCCAAGGGACACTACAAAGAACCTTAAGTGATGCCTACAGTACACAGCGTGAGGCGCACTGACATCACTATGCCCCTACGGGGTTCTGAGATTTTTTAGTTAATATTTGTGTGAAAGTTATACAGCAGAATAATATGGTTTTCAATGAATTCGAAAGACACTGAAATTTTTCAGTTGTCTTGAACAGTGAAATGAAACATTATCGTTTTATTTATGACTTTATCAATTCTCAGTAAAGTAAATGATATCTAAAGTAGCCTATATTTGCTGGTGTTATTTATCAGTTTTTCTTTTAAGATTCAGTCTCTACACTTAAGGTTTATACATCATCACTAATAATCTTCTCTCTCTCTCTCTCTCTCTCTCTCTCTCTCTCTCTCTCTCTCTCTCTCTCTCTCTCTCTCTCTCTCTCATTTTTTTCTAAATGAGAATCAGGAGCATCTAAATAGTCTTTTGAATTAAGTCTAGGAATTTTTCCCATCCACACAGCCTGCCTCTTAAACATAGCCCTTCAGCAGATTAGTTTTCCTCGGTTAAAACTGTTTCATCACGCACCTTTGCCCTAGTCTAAATTGACTTTCATTCAGTGATTTGACATATATCCAACAGATTTTAACCAAACCATTTTCAAGGTAAAATTTATACCGGTAAATTCTTCACTACAGCTAAAATGTATGTTTATAAATTAAACTACAAAACTAAGTCAGTGAAACAGGAAGGATGAATTATTCTGCTGTTTTAACGAAATTTTACTAAAATAAGAGGAACACGCTCTGAGTACCTTGTCAGATGACTGGTTTGGCTTATTTGATATGAAAAAATAAATATGTTTAGTATTTGCTTACACCAGAACGAGAGATATTATTGTAAATGGATTTGAGTGCATATTATTTGGTGAGCATAGAAATGTAATGTGACAGATTAGGAAAATGTGTAGCATCCGACTTTACGGGTAAACTCCTATTAAGACATAGACGGAAAAATATCCCAATATAAATGGAGATTATACTGAAGTTTTTCTCACAGGTAGCCACAGATAACAGAACCAATTACCAGACCATAAATCAATAAATGCAGATGAATTAACGTGCCCTTTGCCGACCTCAGTGATGTTGTTGCTTTCTCTTCTTGACGTTTTATGTTAGGAAACAAAGCCACTACATGAGTAGGCGTCTCAAAAGTCAGTTTTTAGTTTTTGCGTTGGGTAACATTTTTACTTTCCAAATTGCCTTCGCAAACTTTTGTTTTTTTCATATGCCCACATTAATCTTCAGTCCAGCGTGTAGTCGTTTTATTATTATTATTATTATTATTATTATTATTATTATTATTATTATTATTATTATTATTATTATTATTATTATTATTATTATTATTATTATTATTATTTTCCATTACCTTCTGTTACTTCTTTCGAATGAACACCATATTTGGAAGCTTGAATTTGAAGTCAGTGGCCCTTATGGGCTTGTTCCATATGAACAGGGATCATATCCTGAATAATAATAATAATAATAATAATAATAATAATAATAATAATAATAATAATAATAATAATAATATTATTATTATTATTATTATTATTATTATTATTATTATTATTATTATTATTATTATTATTATTATTATTATTTTACTAGTTTTTCAATAACGCACTTCAGCAAGAGAAAATTAATGTAGTTTTGTTTTAGCAAGGGAGTTTCAGTAAGCGAAAAAGTCTTTCGAACACTTAAGTACGTTTTTATTTTAGCGTTTACTTAATTCGTTAATTTTTCACTTTTCCCTCTCAGACTTCGTCCGTAGCTATCCTGTGGATTCAGTTAAAGCGCCAGTGATAAACCCCTAAACGCTGTTATAGGCTGCTAGTGTATTTTGGACGAAAATGTAAATTTATTGAGTGACAAGAACTTTCTTAGAAAATACAGAAGACTGTGAAGAATGAGGTATTACAATGAACAGCAGTTTATGCATACGCCTTTTAACAGCAGAAAATGGGTTACATGTGAGAAATTAGGTTGACTTTGGTAAAGACTGAGTTAAACGTTAGAATGATGAACATACAATTCTGAGGAGCACATATATAAGTATTCTGCGAAATTATGCTTTTTATATTGGTAGGTGTTCGAATTTTGGAAGAACATGAGTTAAATAAAAAAAAATAAAAAGATTAATACTGAGCAAGTGCCTTAAAAATTCAGTGGCCCTGCAACTATTAGAAACGTTTTATTCTCTGTAAATAATTTCTGAATAACAGACAACAATACGTTTCTAATTTTCTCGAACATCGGGCATTTGCATTGTTCGTTTATTTTTCTTGTTTCATAAATAAAAAGCTTTGTATATGTCGGCAACTAGGGAAGAAAATTTCGGGAATTCTGAGTGCATTTACTTTTCTCATGGGGACAACTGGTGAATTTAGTGTGGCTGAATGTCTTTTGACAATGTTGGATCCTATCGCTCGCAGTTTTCCTCACTACAGAAATGTATTTAGAGGCGCAGCAAAAGAAATTCAAAATGATTTAGGTTATTTTTCAGGTGAATGCTATAATCTTTATTAGTAATACTTTACGAAATCAAATATGATTTAATAGTGCATGTTTGATTTCTCCAACAAAATTTTTAAAAATTCTAAATTTAATACAAAAGATTATATTTAAATCATAAAACTTCATGGGCCCATTTGCGCAATTTAAAAAAAATTCTGCTAGAAATGAAACCGGAATGACATTCAAATCACCCTTTGCTTCTCTCAAATGCATTTTCCAGCTCTGATGACAGGCGCGCTGGATAAGGGTAGGGACTCACATACAACTCGCATGCGTTCAGCTACAAAGCAAATAAGCCTTTTTCTCGTTTTTCTAATTGGTAAACAACTGGACGACGGTTAATTGATTAGCAGGAGCCTTGAAAAATGTCCGGGCAATGAAAAAAGGCAATTGTTCCCCTGAAAGGGCAAAAGGAAAAGGAAATTGTCTATTTCACGTCCGTCTTAAAATGCCATAAATTCAATTGGTGTTCCAGTTTTGTTCGCTATTCGTCCTGATGGCTCTGCTTCTGCGTGCTTAAGTCTTTATCGTGTTTGATATCTATCAGTCTATCTGTCTACCTATCTATCCATCTATCTTTGTATTTTTTTGGCCGAGCTAATGACCACTGCTATTATGACGACAGATAATTAATTAATTAATATATTTATTGATTTATTTTATTTGATTAATTTTATTTTATTTTTCGCACTGTATATGCACTGAAACTTATTCAAGAACTTATGCAAAAACTCGCTATATACGAAATCAGACACTGCCACTTATTCATATCCTATTCCTATTTATTATAGTCTGTCACAGCACGTTCACCAATATTTGAAAAGGGCCCCACAGAATCTTATCTTATCAAGATTCCGACCACCTCAGTTTACACCGATAAGTGCGTTTCCTGAGAAACCGTGGCACCACCGTCATTCTTCTCGGAAAGTGATAATTAACCTAATGGCTGTTTACGTACAGACACCTGGGGCTCACTGGCGGAATATTGGCCGTGTTTTGGAACAGTTTGGGAAGTCTCATTAGGATGCAAAGGGTCACAGAGTTGGCTTTGACGCAGGTGAGTCGATTAGGTAGATTGGAGCTGAGCTAATTACAAAAAATTAAAAGATCCGGGAATGACGTCAGATTTGTTATGTGAAAGAAGAAACTTTAAGCTGGAAGAATTTGGGCAGTGAAATAAGATTGTAGCATTGCGTAAATACGTGTGAATCAAAATGGATGACATAAGAACAAACATTAAAGTGGAAGAATTTTGGTAGTAAAATAACGTTGTAATTTTGTAAAGATATCTTCGAATGATTCAAGGGTTAATAATGTGGAGATTTATTACATAAAAAGGAAACATTGCATTGGATGAATATGGGTAGAAAAAATGTAAATAGTAGAAATGAATAAATTTATATATGGAGGTTTAAGAATGTGATGTGTCATAGTGCTGCTGAAGTTGATAGTTATTAAAATTCTTGAAAATGCAAATCTGAACTAAAAAGGATTTTTTTTATTACTTTTATGAAACTGGTCACATTGTACCAGATTTCAGTCTGTACTGGCATATCGAAAGGGTTGAGTCGGCGAGTTGGGTGTCACAGTGCACGTCATGCGGTGCACTGTAGGCATTACTTGAGGTTCTATGCAGCGTCCCTTTGGCCCCTAGCTGCAACCCCTTTTATTCCTTTTTACTATACCTCCGTTCATATTGTCTTTCTTCCATCATACTTTCCACCCTCTCCTAACAATTGATTCATAGTGCAACTGCGAGGTTTTCCTCCTGTTACACCTTTCAAACCTATTACTGTCAATTTCCGTTTCAGCGCTGAATGACCTCATAGGTCCCAGTGTTTGGCCTTTGGCCTAAATTCTATATTCAATTCACAGCATATCTTATCTTGACCACTAATTGGAAAGATTACATATAGGTCTTGGTTCTTAATCAGATATTACAATCAATCTTCTAATTCCGAATTTGGGGAAAAAATTGCTTCGGCTTACGTTGGAAGACGTTCAGAACATTATAAGTTAATTTCACACATAGAGACTTCGTTTCACAATGATTTAAAGGAATCTACTTCCATTTGTAAAACAAGCGTTTAATTGAAACGAAACGAAGATTATGGAAAATTTCCCATTGTAGAATGAAATTCAGAGGCTGAAATATACTGTATGGATATACATACACACACACATATACAGTGTATGTATGTATTATATATATGCACATATATAATACATACATATATATATATTATATATATCTATATTATACATATATTATATATATAATATATATCATATACATAGGTTATATATATATGCACATATAAAGTATATATAATATATATATATATATATATATATATATATATATATATATATATATATATATGGTCGAATTAATTTGAAGACAAGTAATTATCACACACATATAGTCATAACTCTGTAAAACTATCTCAAGAACTGTTGTCCTGTGGATTGTATGAGCATTTTATCGAAGTTAACCATTCAGAACATGTCCAGAGTAACTTATTTCTGAAAAAGACTTCTTTGCAACAAAATACCAATATATATTAATATACTTTAACATGCATTGAATATTCTGGTTACAGCTCATGTGCCGCACATATTATACGCTAAAAAAAAAGTCTTTAATTGACAGAATCATCGTGTGTATTCCCTGGGGTTTCAGTAAAAATTAACAAGCGACAAAAAAGTTCATTGCATTGTATCAAAATGGAAACACTTTTAATTTGTCCGTGCAACTGCACAGGATCAGTCTGCACGATTGTAATACCTAATTATATATTAAAATAACACTTCATAATTATTCCCTGTTACGTATCATTATATTCCCATTTTAGTTGCATTATTATTCAAATATTATGAAAACTGTAAACAAGAAAAATTAGCCGAGAAAATATTCAATGGAAATTGATATTACCACGCTTAGCATTTATAAAAAAAAGGCATTTTTATGCTGGAATAAGTATAGAAATTAAAAGATATTCCATAAAAAAATGAACTTTAATGTATTTCACTTTTGTTGTAACAAGATAATACATCACTTCCCCATAAACGTGTATGTCAAGTAAAAAGGCACACGATTGTACGACTGATTAAGGGTATTACTAGCCAAAAAATAGTAGGACTCTACATACACGAATCTTTAAATCACATTAAATTTTATCTCTAAAAATCGGCGATACAATCTATCATATTTGTTGTTCAGATGCGTCAAGTAAACTGCAAAATGAAAAATGGGTTGCCTTCCTTTGTTTTAAGCTGAAAATGCCAGTCCTTTCGGCCTTTTGTTTAAAAAAATAATGTCGTATTAATCAAAGAGCTGCAGTGTTTTAAAGTTCGTCATCTGCTTCCATATTTACCTTTGTCAAGTAGTCCATTTATCACGTTGAATGTATTTGACGAAAAAAAAAAAAAACGTGCGATGCTTTCCTCGTCCCAGTGTTCTCTCATGATACACGAAACAGATGAAATAATGTAAAAGTATCGGTAGAATGTTAATGTTCAGACTGCCACTCAGTGTAGCATATGTTGCGTAAATTGGCAAGATTAAAGTAAAAGAGAAAGCTCAAATAAAAAAGTAAAATGCTTCAGCTAAACGAGTAAATGTAATATATAAACGACAGAGTTAATTTTGTTTTCATTTAATTCTTTTTTTTGTTCACTCGTGTAACAGATGAAGCACAGATTCCCATTGCATCTATATGAAATTCGTTTTATAAAAAAAAAAAATAACGCCTTTAGATCTACTGTAATAAGGTTGATAAGAGTATCGCAAATATCGTAGATCTACCGCTGGTGATTAGGCGAGCTTTCTTTTTTAGTTGTCTGTAAAGAAAACTCTTGTGCCGGGTTTGTCTGTCCGTCCGCACTTTTCCTGTCCGCCCTCAGGTCTTAAAAACTACAGAGGCTAGATGGCTGCAAATTGGTATATTGAGCATCCACCCTCCAATCATCCAACATACCAAATTGCAGCCCTCT